>NC_072456.1:28989668-29004668 GCF_027596085.1 Anoplopoma fimbria
CCCATGTTTTATGATCCCACCTTTGTGTTCCTGTACATTCACATTCCTGAGGACAAAGACGAGCATCCAATTGTAATAAACAAGTTAAAGAAACCTTTACTTGATATTTTAGTTCTGGTCATAGTAAGTTCTTATATCTTATAATCTGTATTAAAACATCTGAGTTTATAAAGTTATGGATAGTTAACTTCATGATAGCTAACTCTGTCTGCAATTCTCTTAGTTTCCTGCCATATAACCTTATCTCAACCACAGCTCAGGACAACAGAGGGGGAGAGACGTCCCCCCCACTGCCCCTTTTCT
The DNA here is from genome assembly GCF_027596085.1 of Anoplopoma fimbria. NCBI lineage: Eukaryota > Metazoa > Chordata > Actinopteri > Perciformes > Anoplopomatidae > Anoplopoma > Anoplopoma fimbria. The sequence continues at coordinate 28,989,972 of NC_072456.1, forward strand.
TGTCTCTCACACAGGACACTGATGAGTGCTGAAATGTTGAGGTTAATGTTATCCATTCATTTATTATGCATATAGGTACACATACATGTATATCTACATAGCTCTGTCTGTGTCATGATAACAGTGTCTATCTATGTTGTGTAATTGTTTATTTCATTCAGTCTTTAATTGTACAGGTTTTATTCAGTGATTCAAGTCAAACTATTTGGTATCATTGTGCAGCTGAGATAGCACCGAGTTCAAATATGGAAGAGTTAAAACGACTTTTTAAGTAACTTGTATTAATTCAATAAAGTAAGGTTAAAGGAAATAATCAAGATAGCTCTTAAGATGGGAGGGGCGCAATATAACTGCCCCCCTTTCTCAAGAAGATAAAGCAAGGAGACGTCAGAGGACTCTCTCTCTTGCTTCGCTCTCTTCCACAGAATACAACTCTGGACGTTGACGCTGAAGGGTGGTCTCCTCCACCCCCCCCCCTTTGCCATCAGGCCTGGGGGGGGGGTAAGCGCTGCTCTGTCCGTCTGCAGGCTCGAAGCCCCCCAGGGACCTCTCCACAGGCTGAGAGGACCTCCAGCCGGCCTAAGAAGCGACTACCTGAAGAAGTGCCTTCCTCCACATGGTTTCTGAAATACTACAAATGTGATTGATTGACTTTGAATCCTGCACACCAGATCTCCCTCGTGGTTCTGCCGGTTCTGCCTCTTCTCTGGTATTCCGTTCCTGGTCTATCTACGGCCTCCTATGCCGTCTAATGTGCCATGCAGCTCCGACCTGCGATGCACCAACGTGCTGAAGATAAATTCCAGCAACTATAGAGAGCAACCGACTCTTAAACTGGCCAAGATGCCCTAATGACCCCTGCTGCTACAAAGGGGGGTGAAGAGACGACTCATCCTTGTGCCGAGAGAGATGAAGACGAGGAAGAACAGTTCAAGCCGAACCTCAACGAAGAAGAAAACCAGTTTCCGAAGACATCAGAGAAAGCCGAATCAACTGCCACTGAGCCAGAGATGGAAGAGTGTGATTCAACCAACTTCAATCATCCAACCAGATGCAGAGGCCTTCAGAGAACAGCCGCCATTCCATGCAGCTTTACCTCCAATCTGCCCATCAGAGCCGTCGGGTGAAACAATACCATTTCCAGATGTAAACGAGTTTGATGTTACTAGGCAAAGCAAATTTAAGTCACATTATAAAATAATCTTAGATATAAATATCTTAGACCAAAAGATCAAAATTAGATTTAACTTAAACTAATATGAAGATGCTTCACAATCTTCCCTGGTGCTTCTCGAACTCTCAGCTGCTGAACGGTGCCTAAATCATTAGAACTAAATTTAACATAAATCGTCAATCGACGAAGTTGATTAATCAGTCAATGATATGAGTCACTGATTCTACCTGGTCACATTCAATCCTTTTCATTTAGTTGTGGTTCATTATTCTGTTTACTCTTCATTCTATTGTTTAATCTTTCCCTTTGGTCTGTTTATTTTATGTTTAGTAGTTTAGTACTTTTGTTTGTCTAATAAATATTTCATTTATAAAGAACTTGATCATTTGATTTTACAGTGTGTATATGAAGCAATGGGTCAATGTACACCTTGACAAGAACTCCGTAGCAACCCTGAGATTAAGATATAATTGTTTCATATCACATTTTGAAGTTTTCCCAAACTAGTTACATATCCTGATATTAATTACTTATTATTTATTAAATCTGCTACCAGCAACCACGCTACACTGTTATCAGCCTGAATGTTTTTCTTTGAGTAAATTAACTTGAATAAGTGAATGTAAAATAAGCGTAATAATAATGTAATAAGGCTTTTGAAGGAGAATAACTTTATTTGTGACCGTCCATCATAACGAGCATGCAGCGTCCGTCAGTCTCATCGTCACAGTTTTTTCTATTTTTTATCATTTCCAGTCACAAAATGTACAGATTCAAGATTCATGGAGATCCATGTTTTTACATTCAGATGGAAACGATAACAGGACATCTGATCGGAGGTCAGAGGTCACATGCAACGACACACAGACACACCAGAAGTGACTCATCAATATTTCATATCCACAGATTTTTAGTTTCAGTTTCAGATTTGTGTCTTTAGTAAAATACTTATTTTCTAAGAGCGCTCGTTGTTTTTTTATTGAGAAAATAATCTGAGATTCTGTAATATCAATACTTTTCCTTCAAAATATTACGCCTTTTTTTCCAAATACACACTCTCAATTCACACACAAAAACACTCTGAACAGACTTACAGCCTCGACCAATCAGAGGGCAGCACACAAACAAACAAACATGCTGAGAATCACTATAGCAACCAAGCCGTCACACTAGATACAACAACACTGTGGTCCAGCTAATGTACAATCAGTGTCTGAGCTCCAACATGGCCGCCACTAAGTCTGTGTCCCTTCAAGTATCGCAGCTCGGTCAGCGCTCCTCGCTGTCTAACACCCACTGACACACGCAAAGCATTATGGGAAGAGATGACGTTGTTTGAAGAGGGAGATAGTCCACATGGGGAGGAGGCGAGATAAGTCAAACAAACACAGGAGGCCGCTACTACCGGGGAGCGTCTAGCTAAACTACCGGGGAGCGTCCAGCTAAACTAAAGGGGAGCGTCCGGCTAAACTAAAGGGGAGCGTCCAGCTAAACTAAAGGGAAGCGTCCAGCTAAACTAAAGGGGAGCGTCCAGCTAAACTACCGGGGAGCGTCCAGCTAAACTAAAGGGGAGCGTCCAGCTAAACTAAAGGGGAGCGTCTAGCTAAACTAAAGGGGAGCGTCCAGCTAAACTACCGGGGAGCGTCCAGCTAAACTAAAGGGGAGCGTCCAGCTAAACTACCAGGGAGGGGAAACTACCGGGGAGCGTCCAGCTAAACTAAAGGGGAGCGTCCAGCTAAACTACCAGGGAGCGTCCGGCTAAACTACCGGGGAGCGTCCAGCTAAACTAAAGGGGAGCGTCCAGCTAAACTACCAGGGAGCGTCCGGCTAAACTACCAGGTAGCGTCCAGCTAAACTAAAGGGGAGCGTCCAGCTAAACTACCAGGGAGCGTCCGGCTAAACTACCAGGTAGCGTCCAGCTAAACTAAAGGGGAGCGTCCAGCTAAACTACCAGGGAGTGTCCGGCTAAACTACCAGGTAGCGTCCAGCTAAACTAAAGGGGAGCGTCCAGCTAAACTACCAGGGAGCGTCCGGCTAAACTACCAGGTAAACTAAAGGGAGCCAGCTAAACTAAAGGGAAGCGTCCAGCTAAACTAAAGGGGAGCATCCAGCTAAACTAAAGGGAAGCGTCCAGCTAAACTAAAGGGGAGCGTCCAGCTAAACTAAAGGGAGCGTCCAGCTAAACTAAAGGGAGCGTCCAGCTAAACTAAAGGGGAGCCCAGCTAAACTAAAGGGGAGCTAAACTAAAGGGGAGCCCAGCTAAACTAAAGGGGAGCGTCCAGCTAAACTAAAGGGGAGCGTCCAGCTAAACTAAAGGGAAGCGTCCAGCTAAACTAAAGGGGAGCATCCAGCTAAACTAAAGGGGCGTCCAGCTAAACTAAAGGGGAGCATCCAGCTAAACTAAAGGGAAGCGTCCAGCTAAACTACCAGGTAGCGTCCAGCTAAACTAAAGGGGAGCGTCCAGCTAAACTAAAGGGAAGCGTCCAGCTAAACTAAAGGGAAGCGTCCAGCTAAACTAAAGGGGAGCATCCAGCTAAACTAAAGGGAGCGCGTCCGGCTAAACTACCAGGTAGCGTCCTAGCTAAACTAAAGGGAGCGTCTAAAGGGAGAGCGTCCAGCTAAACTAAAGGGAGCGGCTAAACTAAAGGGGAGCGTCCAGCTAAACTACCAGGGAGCGTCCGGCTAAACTAAAGGGGAGCGTCCGGCTAAACTAAAGGGGAGCGTCCAGCTAAACTACCAGGGAGCGTCCGGCTAAACTACCAGGTAGCGTCCAGCTAAACTAAAGGGAAGCGTCCAGCTAAACTAAAGGGGAGCATCCAGCTAAACTACCAGGGAGCGTCCGGCTAAACTACCGGGGAGCGTCCAGCTAAACTAAAGGGCGTCCGCGTACCAGCTAAAACTAAAGGGAAGAGCGTCCAGCTAAACTACCAGGGAGCGTCCGGCTAAACTACCGTCCAGCTAAACTACCAGGGAGCGTCCGGCTAAACTACCAGATAGCGTCCAGCTAAACTACAGGGGAGCGTCAAGTTAAACTACCACTGAGCGTCCAGCTAAACTACAGGGGAGCGTCGAGCGTCATCGTTTGAAGCGTAGCGTCACTGACGGAGCTGCGTTATTTGAATGTGGTGTGAGAATGTGCAGGTGGAGACGGTGGCTTCCACATCCTGCCAGCGAATCACGTCTTAACAGAAAGCAGTCAAAGGCCTTTCCCCTTAGAGGAGGCAGGGCCTGAGGCAGGAAGTAGGAAGTAGGAAGTAGGAGATGGACTGGTGGGCGGTGTCGGAGCAGGAAGATCTTAACTGCAGGTTCTTCAGGTTTGTTGCTTGTTTGTGCTTCTTCTCTTTGACTTCAGCTGAACTGCAGATTATTCACAGAATGAGTTGCCATGGAAACCCTCCCACTTCCTGTTCGGTGGCTCAACACTGTGGAGGCTCAACTCTCCTCCTTCAGGTAAAGTCTGTCCAGGATCAGTGAACCAGACTGAAGGGTTCTGGTCTTCAGGCAGGAAAAGGTTCTTATTTACAAACATGAGTTCTTGATGTTCACACAGGAACCTTTTATTCTACTGGAAGGTAACAGCCCAGCGCCCCCTGTGGCTGTTTGATATACTGTCAGTGAAACAGGAAGTAGGTCAAACGATGGGAGCCTCAAAGGAAACTAAACATTTTGTTATTATTTCAACTAGAAAAACTAAAAGTTTTATTCTGGTTCTCATGATGATAATGACATGACAACCTTTACTGCTACATGTGTTATTATTGGGAGGCTCAGCTGCTCATGATCCCATGATCACATGATCACATGATCACGTTTACACAATCACATGGGATCATGATCTCATGATCTCATGAATACTTCCTGGAGAACCCAGCGTCACATGTTGGTTCTGACAGCTGTTTGCTGTCGGATCAGAGGAAACTGACCAACCTCATGTTATTATTGGCAGCTCAACACATTTCCACAACAGCATCACCTCCATCCAACAGCATCACCTCCACCCAACAGCATCAACTCCATCCAACAGCATCACCTCCATCCAACAGCATCACCTCCACCCAACAGCATCACCTCCACCGAACAGCATCACCTCCATCCAACAGCATCACCTCCATCCAACATAATCACCTCCACCCAACAGCATCACCTCCATCCAACATAATCACCTCCACCCAACAGCATCATCTCCATCCAACAGCATCACCTCCATCCAACATAATCACCTCCACCCAACAGCATCACCTCCATCCAACAGCATCACCTCCATCCAACATAATCACCTCCACCCAACAGCATCACCTCAACCCAACAGCATCACCTCCATCCAACAGCATCACCTCCACCCAACAACATCACCTCCACCCATCATTATTCATGTAGGTTTGCTTGCTTTCTGTTTGAGTCCGTGAAAGGCTTTTAACACTTATTATATAATATAATATTATTATTTTATAAAGATTATTTAACTGTTGGACGAGTAAAGTTTTAAAACATGTAATACGTCTTTTGTGTTGAGAGAAAGCGGTCCAGAGTGTTGAGCTACCGAGCACCTAACCCGAGCCTCATCTCTTACAGCTCCAACCGACACATGAAGCCCAATAGATGAACAGCACCAGGGTCCACACTGTCCGGGTCGGTGCTGTTGGTGACCACTTTCAAAATAAGGCTTTTGTTTTGAAAAGGAAAAAGACTAATCCTTGAACCTTCGTCCCTGCAAACTCTTATAATAGTTCTCCTGTTCAGTCTGGTTACGAATCTCTCGATCCAACAGAACTAGTGCTGTCTTGCGTCTCATGGCCATCTCCCTGCGCTGAGCGTCTGCGGGCATCTCCACCTGTGGGTGGGGTGGGTGCGGGGTCATATCGTGGCCGACCGCGGTGCATGGCGAGGCGGATCGATGGGGCCGAAAACTGCTGCCGCGGGCGGCCGAGTCTCCTCGGTTCAGGCTGTTGAGGTCGTAGGTGTCTCGAGGGTCACCCCCATTGGATGCCCCCGCCCACTCCCACGGGGAACCGTTACCTGCGAGGGGCGGGGCTTGAAGAGGGGGTTGGGCTTGGACGACAGGATGGTGAGGGGCGTGGGCATCAACAGTGATGATACCCGACCCCTCCCGCTGCTGCTCAGAGGCGGGGCGGTAGTGCGGAGAGTCGGTGGTGGAGGAGGTGCCGGAGCAGGTGGAGGTGGTCTCAGAGGATTTCTCCCCCGAGGAGGAGGAGGGGAGGAGGCCCTGCTGCTTCGACATGGCGATGACCTGCATGAGTCGTGGCTGGGTGGTAGTCCCGCGGCCTGAGCCCTCCATGCTGGTCTTCTCTCTGATGGCGAGCCACTTGGCCCGGGTCAGGGCGCTCTTTGGGGACACCGGTGGGGGTCCAGCTTCAGGAATCTGAGGCGGTCTGGGAGTCGCCACAGCTTTGGCGCCCCCTGGAGATGTAGTGGGGTTCCGACTAGAGGCTGCCCTCCCAGAGTGCACTGCGGTCTGGTATAAGGGGACATGAGACCCCCCTCGTCTGTCCCCACAGAACCCACATCAGACCCGTCCTCGCTGACCTCCGTCTCGTCCCGGACACTCAGACCTCTCATCTCCATCGACTTCTGCTTCCACTCCGACACCAGCTGCTGCGACCGCATCGGGTCCATCGGAACCTGCACGGCCTTCAGGCGCCGCTGCACCGGCTGCACCGGCTGCACCGGCTGCACCGGTTCCTCTGGTCCCGGGTTGGCCCCCAAACCCCATTCACATTCATGCTGGCCCTGGGCAGCGTGTTACTGAAGGTCAGCATGGTCTCCTTCCCCATGGGGCTCCGAGGAGCCAGCAGCTCCACGTCCACGCTGGCCCTCTTCAGGCTCCCCATGGAGGCCTTCTCCCTCTGCAGGGGCCCCAGACCCTCCAGCCGGTCCATCGGGGCCGGAGCCGCCGCAATCTCATCGTTACTCTCCGAGGCGGAGGCCGGGCCCTTGTTGTAGACGGACTCGTGTCCTCGCTCAGTCAGTGCTCGCAGAGGGTCCTCCTTCGGCAGCGGGGGGGGAGGGGTCAGAGTGATGTCATCAGAGGACTTGAAGTTGGCGACAGCGTGAAAGGCCTGAAGAAGAAAATCATTGTTAAGTGTTTGAAGAATGAAATCAAAGACTGAACGTGGTGACCGGAGTCCTGGAACATAAATCACAATCATATTCAGAATAAAGTTCCCATTCATAATGTTCCTGTATCTTATTAAGACTCCCCCAACATAGAACCTACAGGTGTGAAACAGCTGGCTCATGTTTTAGCGAGATAGTAAACGTACTAAAAGGCTTGAGTGGATAACGTCTTGTTATGAAACCAATGCAGAGGATGCAGTGCTTTATACACGTAACATCCATTTCTAACCGGTTCTCCCCACTCAGCAACACACCCGCTGAGAAACCAGCTCTAGTTATCTATATATACATATATATACATATATATACTGTACATACATACATATACATACACACACCCGCTGAAAACCAACTCTGGTGATCGGCAGCTCCATTCTGAGAAACGTGAAGTTAGTGAAGACAGGGGCCATAGTTAACTGCATCCCCGGGGCCAGAGCAGGCGACGTAGAATCCCATTTAAAACTGCTGGCTAAGGCTAAACGTAAATACAGTACGATTGTTATTCACGTCGGCGGTAATGACACCCGATTACGTTGCTCGGAGGTCACTAAAGTTAACGTGGAATCGGTGTGTTCGTACGCAAAGACAGTTTGTATATGTAAACAATGAAAGCTCGATGAAAACCACGCAAAGACAATGTCGGACTCCGTAGTGTTCTCTGGCCCTCTCCCTAACCTGATCAATGATGAGATGTATAACCTGATCAATGATGAGATGTATAACCTGATCAATGATGAGATGTATAACCTGATCAATGATGAGATGTATAACCTGATCAATGATGAGATGTATAACCTGATCAATGATGAGATGTATAACCTGATCAATGATGAGATGTATAACCTGATCAATGATGAGATGTATAACCTGATCAATGATGAGATGTATAACCTGATCAATGATGAGATGTATAACCTGATCATGATGAGATGTATAACCATGTCATCATTCCGCCGCTGGCTGTCGAGGTGGTGTCCTGCAAACAATGTGGGCTTCGTAGACAACTAATCCATGACTTCAGACCAGGAAGCAGAAGCAGAGTCGCAGTCTTTCACACTTTTCTGCGCTTCCTTTAGAGCAGTTACCCACCCAGTTACCCACCCAGTTACCACCCAGTTACCCACCCAGTTACCCACCCAAAACCCTATAGAGACTGTGTCTGCCCCACGGCCACTTCAATTATTTAAATCAAAAGTCAACAGAAGAGGAGTTATACAAAATAACCTAATAAAAGTTAAGGCAACCAATGCAACAGTGCAACAAAACAGGACGATTAAATGTGGACTGAAGTTATATTAATACTCATATTCCTGGAGGCACAGGCCGAGGAGGTGGAGTAGCAGCCATCTTTGACTCAAGTCTATTAATAAACCCTATATAGAGGAGGAGGATATAGACTATATCTAACTATAGACCTATATCTAACTATAGACCTATATCTAACTATAGACCTATATCTAAGCTTTGACCTATATCTAACTATAGACTATATCTAACCTTAGACCTATATCTAACTATAGACTATATCTAACCTTAGACCTATATCTAACTATAGACCTAACTATAGACTATATCTAACTATAGACTATATCTAACTATAGACTATATCTAACTATAGACCTATATCTAACTATAGACCTATATCTAACCTTTGACCTATATCTAACTATAGACTATATCTAACCTTAGACCTATATCTAACTATAGACTATATCTAACTATAGACCTATATCTAACTATAGACTATATCTAACTATAGACTATATCTAACTATAGACTAATCTATATAGACTATATCTAACTATAGACTATATCTAACTATAGACCTATATCTAACTATAGACCTATATCTAACTATAGACCTATATCTAACCTTCCCTTCCTCTCTAAGATCCTTGAGAAAGCAGTAGCAAATCAGCTGTCTGACTTTCTGCATTACAATAGTTTATTTGAGGATTTTCAGTCAGGATTTAGAGTGAATCATAGCACAGAGACAGCACTGGTGAAAATGACCAATGACCTTCTAATAGCTTCAGACAAAGGACTTGTCTCTGTACTTGTATTGTTAGACCTGTTAGACGCATTCGATACCATTGACCTTAAAATCTTATTACAGAGATTGGAGCATCTAATAGGCATTAAAGGAACCGCACTCAGCTGGTTTAAGTCGTATTTCTCAGACCGATCTCAGTTTGTATATGTAAACAATGAAAGCTCGATGAAAACCAGGGTTAGTCACGGAGTTCCACAGGGGTCTGTTCTTGGACCAGTTTTATTCACCTTATATATGCTTCCTTTAGGGAATATTATCAGAAAACACTCAAACTTTCATTGTTATGCAGATGATACCCAGTTATATCTATCGATTAAGCCAGACGAAACTAACCAGTTCTCTAAACTTCAACATGTCTTAAGGACATAAAAACCTGGATGACCTGCAACTACTTGATGTTAAACTCTGAAAAAACGGAAGTTATTCTACTAGAAATCAATTATCTAAGGATATAGTTTCTCTAGCACTACCGTTAAGAACCTCAGAGTTATCTTTGACCAGGATCTGTCTTTTAACTCTTATATTAAACAGATCTCAAGGACAGCCTTTTTATCAATTACGTAACATTTCGAAAATCAGGCAAATCCTGTCTCAAAGCAGAAAAACTAGTTCATGCATTTGTTATCTCTAGACTAGATTACTGTAACTCCTTATTATCAGGCTGCTCTAATAGGTCTCTTAGATCTTTACAGTTGATCCAGAATGCTGCAGCACGTGTTCTAACAAAAACTAAGAAAAGAGATCATATTACTCCAGTATTAGCTTCTCTGCACTGGCTCCCTGTTAAATCAAGAATAGAATTTAAAATTCTTCTCCTCACCTACAAAGCTCTAACTGGCCAGGCACCGTCTTATCTTAAGGAACTTATAGTTCCATATTAGCCAACTAGAGAGCTGCGCTCCATCAATGCAGGGTTACTTGTGGTTCCTAGAGTATATAAAAGTAGGATGGGAGCCAGAACCTTCAGTTATCAGGCTCCTCTTCTGTGGAACCAGGTTCCAGTTTCAGTCTGGGGGGCAGACACACTCACTAGGGCTGGTTCAGGTTTATAGTTAGGGCTGGTTCAGGTTTATAGTTAGAGCTGGTTCAGGTTTATAGTTAGTACTGGTTCAGGTTTATAGTTAGTACTGGTTCAGGTTTATAGTTAGGACTGGTTCAGGTTTATAGTTAGGACTGGTTCAGGTTTATAGTTAGGGCTGGTTCAGGTTTATAGTTAGGACTGGTTCAGGTTTATAGTTAGGACTGGTTCAGGTCTATAGTTAGGGCTGGTTCAGGTTTATAGTTAGGACTGGTTCAGGTTTATAGTTAGGACTGGTTCAGGTTTATAGTTAGGGCTGGTTCTGGTTCTCCTTGGTCCAGCCCCTAGATATGCTGCTATATGCCTAGACAGCCGGGGGACTACCTAGGATACACTGAGCTCCTCTCTCCTCTTCTCTCCCTCCATCTTTACGTATTAATCTCTTATTTATGCACATTACTGACTTTGCTTCTTCCCCGGAGTTCTTGTGCTTTCTCGCCTCGCAGGTTCCCAGGAATCGGGGTTATATTTGGACTGTCATCGTGCCACCTGCTGAGGCCCTGCTGACACCCACTACTACTACCACTATCATTATTAGTCACATTACTATTATTATTGCCTGTACTATTACGCTTATTGACTTTGCTTGTACCCTGGAGTCTTTGTGCTTTCTCGCTTTGCAGGCTTCTATAAATCGTGGCTGTACCTGGACCGTGGTCGTGCATCCTGCTGTGAGCCGACTGACACCCACTGCTACTTCCATTATTATTATTAATCACATTACTATCCCTATTTTCATAATTATAATTCTACTGTAATAATTGCTGCTGTTATTATAAGTAGTCTTATTATATGAATCATTTATGTCATATACATTGAATGTGTTGTGTCTCTGTTATGCTGTTCATTCTGTACACATGACATCTATTGCATTCTGTCCATCCTGGAGAAGGATCCCTCCTCTGTCGTTCTCCCAGAGGTTTCTTCCTTTTCTCTCCCTGTTAAAGGGGTTTTTAGGGGAGTTTTTCCTGTGCCGATGTGAGGGAAGGACAGAGGATGTGAGGGTGTAAGGACAGAGGATGTGAGGGTCTAAGGACAGAGGATGTGAGGGTCTAAGGACAGAGGATGTGAGGGTGTAAGGACAGAGGATGTGAGGGTCTAAGGACAGAGGATGTGAGGGTGTAAGGACAGAGGAGGTGAGGGTCTAAGGACAGAGGATGTGAGGGTCTAAGGACAGAGGATGTCTCATGTGTACAGATTGTAAAGCCCTCTGAGGCAAATTTGTAATTTGTGATTCTGGGCTATACAAAATAAACTGAATTGAATTGAATAGATGGTTATATTTGGTTCTAGATGGTTATATTTGGTTCTAGATGGTTCTAGATGGTTATAGACGGTTATAGACGGTTATATTTGGTTATAGATGGTTCATATCAGAGACTTGACTACTATAACTCCCTCCTATAATAATAATATTAATAATAATGATAATAATTATTATTATCATCATTATTATTATTATCATCGTTGTTATTATCATTATTATTATCATTATTATCATTATAATACTTATTATTATTATCATTATTATTATCATTATAATACTTATTATTATTATCATTATTATTATCATTATCATTATTATCATTATTATTATCATTATCATTATTATTATTATCATTATTATTATACTTATTATTATCATTATCATTATCATTATTATTATCATTATTATTATTCAGTGTCATTGTGGAGAACAAAGTCGAAGACAGGTCAGACAGTTTTTTTAATCTTCCTCTCCATCACTCTATTAGTTTTATCCTGATGCAGTTGTCATGGCAACAGAAACACAAAGCGATTTCCATGGCAACAGCTGTTTGATCAGCAGGATTTTAAATGAATGTCTGTTTCCTTCCCAGTGAAACCTTTGAACCTGAGTCTCACCAGGTAGGCAGCGATGAAGGCTCCGATGAGGAAGCCCGCGTACACGTCGACGGGATGACTGCGATGCTGCGTGATCTGGGTCAGACCCGTCAGGGCCGCCGCGATGGCAAACGCAAACACCAGCACCGGCTTAAGGAGCTTGGTGCTGTCGGAGATGGTCGAGTTAAAATACATCTGAAAGAGAAAATAATTCAACAGTCTGACATCGTTAATTATAAATATTGAAATAAATATTTATTTATTATTTAATTCACTGAATTCATACACATGTATTTACTACTTCTCTCTCTGCTTGTACATAAATATATAAATATATATATATTTCTTTATATAAGGGTTGTTGGTTTGAACAGGTGAGTAGCACTTACAGAAACGTAAACAGCAGCAAAGGCAGACAGAGTTGCATGCTGGGAAGGGAAGGTTTTCCTGTGAGGACAGAAGAAAGAGCCGGAAGTTGAATCAATAATCAGTTATTGAACGAGACCTGAACAGGTAACTCACCTGGCGGCCGTGATGGCGTGCTGGTCGTGACCCGAGCAGATGTCTTTAGTGATGTAAGCGTTTCTGTCGCAGGAGACGCCGACCTGTGTGTAGTTCGGTTTACAGACGGTGAGGAAGAACGGAGCGTGGTAACCCGTCGACAGCTGGATGATGTCAGTGACCAGCGCCGTCGCACACAGACCGAACACATGCACACCTGTGGAGAGACAGACAGGTGTGAGGACCATAGAGAGATAGACAGGTGTGAGGACCATAGAGAGACAGACAGGTGTGAGGACCATAGAGAGATAGACAGGTGTGAGGACTGCAGAGAGAAAGACAGGTGTGAGGACCATAGAGAGATAGACAGGTGTGAGGACCATAGAGAGATAGACAGGTGTGAGGACCATAGAGAGATAGACAGGTGTGAGGACCATAGAGAGATAGACAGGTGTGAGGACCATAGAGAGACAGACAGGTGTGAGGACCATAGAGAGATAGACAGGTGTGAGGACCATAGAGAGACAGACAGGTGTGAGGACCATAGAGAGATAGACAGGTGTGAGGACCATAGAGAGATAGACAGGTGTGAGGACCATAGAGAGACAGACAGGTGTGAGGACCATAGAGAGATAGACAGGTGTGAGGACCATAGAGAGATAGACAGGTGTGAGGACCATAGAGAGATAGACAGGTGTGAGGACCATAGAGAGACAGACAGGTGTGAGGACCATAGAGAGATAGACAGGTGTGAGGACCATAGAGAGATAGACAGGTGTGAGGACCATAGAGAGACAGACAGGTGTGAGGACCATAGAGAGATAGACAGGTGTGAGGACTGCAGAGAGAAAGACAGGTGTAGTCGTGGTGTCGTACCTACGAAGCGCACCGTTCTCCTCAGGAAGGAGTTGAAGTTGCAGCCTCCTGCGTTGATGCTTCCTTCAGGACGACGGAGCTTCAGTCTGGACTGCAGGCAGTAGATGAGACCTTCAACCAGCATGATCTGGTACATAAAACAAACACACCCTCAGTACCTTCAACCAGCATGATCTGGTACATAAACCTGTCTATGTGTGTGTGTGTGTGTGTGTGTGTGTGTGTGTGTGTGTGTGTGTGTGTGTGTGTGTGTGTGTGTGTGTGTGTATGTGTGTGTGTGTGCATGTATATATGTGTGTGTGTGTGCATGTGTATATGTGTGTGTGTATGTGTGTGTGCATGTGTATGTGTGTGTGTGTGTGTTACCGAGGCAGCCGGTCCGGCGAAGGCGAGGCTCAGCAGCATCAGCAGAGGGATCAGCTCGTCTCCTCCGTCGACGTACGGCATGCTGAGCTCGCGGTCGTGGCAGCGGAACGCCACCTGAGCCGGCTGCACCACATCAGTGAGCTCCAGGAAGTACAGAGACACCATAGAAGAAGCCACGATGGGCAGCTGCAACAACACACATTACATTACATTACATTACAGTACAGTACATTACATTACAGTCATTTAGCAGGGGGGCGTGTAGGGCTTGACCAAGGCCTGGAGATATATGTGTATACAGCAGGTAAAATAAATATTGAACACATCACCATTTTTCTCAGTAAATATATTTCTAAAGGTGCTATTGACATGAAATGTTCACCAGATGTCGGTAACAACCCAAGTAATCCATACATACAAAGAAAACCAAACAAATACGTTCAGAAATTAAGTTATGTGTAATACAATGGAATGACACAGGGAAAAAGTATTGAACACGCTGACTGAAATGTATTCAATACGGTTCCGTGGGCCTCTTCTATGAACTCTGATCTTCAGTTCTTTCCATAGAGTTTCTATTGGATTCAGGTCAGGTGATTGGCTGGGCCATTCTAGCAGCTTTATTTTCTTTCTCTGAAACCAATGGAGAGT
>NC_072456.1:29012168-29017168 GCF_027596085.1 Anoplopoma fimbria
TCTGAATGTGACATGGTGAGTGATCAATAACGTGATATGTGACATGGTGAGTGATCAATAACGTGATATGTGACATGGTGAGTGATCAATAACGTGATATGTGACATGGTGAGTGATCATGGTGAGTGATCAATAACGTGATATGTGACATGGTGAGTAATCAATAACGTGATATGTGACATGGTGAGTGATCAATAACGTGATATGTGACATGGTGAGTAATCAATAACGTGATATGTGACATGGTGACATGGTGAGTAATCAATAACGTGATATGTGACATGGTGAGTAATCAATAACGTGATATGTGACATGGTGAGTGATCAATAACGTGATATGTGACATGGTGAGTGATCAATAACGTGATATGTGACATGGTGAGTGATCAATAACGTGATATGTGACATGGTGAGTGATCAATAACGTGATATGTGAGTGATCAATAACGGATGACATGTGTAATCAATAACGTGATATGTGACATGGTGAGTGATCAATAACGTGATCGGGTCTTACAGCAGAGCCACAGCTTGGTGAGCAGTTTGAACAGCAGCTGCATGCTGTCCTGGTTGTCCGATGTTGCGGTGAACGTTGGCAGACAGCCCGGCTTCAGGAGACCCCAGATCCTGATCATCACCAACATCTCCCTCAACATCGCCAGAGACGCCCCGTCCCTCATGAAGCCGAACCCGGGCCGGACCAGGGAGCCCTGGGGGTCAGAGAACACCATGAACAGGTCTGTGGTCTGACCCTTCTTATGAGGACCACACCAGAGAACACCATGAACAGGTCTGTGGTCTGACCCTTCTCATGAGGACCACACCAGAGAACACCATGAACAGGTCTGTGGTCTGACCCTTCTCATGAGGACCACACCAGAGACCACCATGAACAGGTCTGTGGTCTGACCCTTCTCATGAGGACCACACCAGAGACCACCATGAACAGGTCTGTGGTCTGACCCTTCTTCAGCCGTGTTGTTAGCAGCGTTCTTGTTAGCTCACCTGGTTTGGCAAGTTGGCCAGCAGGTAGAGGACAAAGTCTCCCACCCATTGGATGAGCTGCTGCAGGGACTGAAGGGGGGGGCCGTCCAACACGAACTCCTCTGTCTTTAGATTGATCATCACCTTATCGATATCTGAGGAAACACACAGTGATCAATCACTGGTCATAATATAACCTGTGTAGATATCCACCTGTCCCTCAGGTGTCTCACCTGTGTGTTGGTATCTCACCTGTCCCTCAGGTGTCTCACCTGTCCCTCAGGTGTCTCACCTGTGTGCTGGTATCACACCTGTCCCTCAGGTGTCTCACCTGTGTGCTGGTATCTCACCTGTCCCTCAGGTGTCTCACCTGTCCCTCAGGTGTCTCACCTGTGTGCTGGTATCACACCTGTCCCTCAGGTGTCTCACCTGTGTGTTGGTATCTCACCTGTCCCTCAGGTGTCTCACCTGTCCCTCAGGTGTCTCCCCCGTCCCTCAGGTGTCTCACCTGTGTCGATGTTCTTGGCACAGATCTCTGTCAGGCGGTCACCTGGACTCTTGTCAGGTGTGTTGAGGACGTGTGGCCTCAGCAGAGACTTTAAGGTGGAGCTGATGGCGATCAGCAGCAGTTTGGCGTGGAAGTCGCAGGCTCGAGCTGCTGTTGCCGTGGAGAGTTTACATAGAGACGCCTTCACCGCCACGATACGTGTTGCCAGAACCTGAGACAGAAATCATCCAGGTACTCTGAGGCATCATGGGAAGTGGAGTTTACTGCTGAATCTCAGTTACTGCCCATAAGCAGTTGATATGCATGGAGCAGCTTCAGAACCAACAACAGTTCAGTTGAAGTGATGAAGTGAATGTAGAGTCTGATGCTCACTCACCTGCTGCAGGGCCTGGTTCTGCCTCATGTACTCCTCGTGCAGCTTCTCCACCAGGTTGTGGACCATGGTGGGCTGCACATGCAGCAGGACGTCCCACCAGTCGTAGCCCGTAACCATGCAGTACTCCAGCAGGAACAGCAGGTGGCGCAGCGTCGTGTTCATCTCCAGCACCTGACCCATAGAGGGCGACACTCGCAGCATGTGGAGCTGAGGAGGAAACAACAACCAGTTTTCTGACTGTGTCAGGACGGTTACGTTCCAAAGAACTAATAAAGACGACCGACGTCCCTGAGGAAAGGACGGGTTACCGTCCACCTGAGCTCTTTATGGATCCATGAACAGGGAGATGTTTGGATAAAGTCCTGACCCACCTGAGCTCTTTATGGATCCATGAACAGGGAGATGTTTGGATAAAGTCCTGACCCACCTGAGCTCTTTATGGATCCATGAACAGGGAGATGTTTGGATAAAGTCCTGACCCACCTGAGCTCTTTATGGATCCATGAACAGGGAGATGTTTGGATAAAGTCCTGACCCACCTGAGCTCTTTATGGATCCATGAACAGGGAGATGTTTGGATAAAGTCCTGACCCACCTGAGCTCTTATTGTCCTCACACCCAAAGACAGAAACCAACAGAAGAAGAAACCCAGGGTCTCTAGAAACAGACCCCGATATCTGGTTCAGAGGGATTACACATCGTTTTTAGGAAAAGTCTGCATTCTATAAAGAAACAATCACACTATTTTTTATTGATCCCTGATTTATGATTCCATGAAAGGTCCTAACTTCATGTCGGGTCAGAGGTTACTGCAGGTTTAGTACCATTTTAGGATTTTTAAGCATCTTTGGATGATTATCAGGATAACATCGTTAATCACAGAATAATGCTGACAGGAAATCGTCCCACGCAGAGATGCACACAGGATTCTGACCTTCAGGTATTCAGGTGTGTGTACTCACCTTCCCGTGGTTGTCCACTCCGGCCAGTGCCAGTGAAGTCCAAGAGAACTGCAGGGCCTTGAAGTGGAGGGCGGGGCCTCCGGTTCTCTGGCGTTTGATGGCGGACTCGTCTCCGGGTCTCTGACCGGAGGAGGACGAGGAGCCGTAGAAAACCCCCATTGTGTGGAGGGACAGACGGTGGAGGATCTGAATACTGCCGTCATGGAAGGCCAGAGCCAGACCTGACAACACAGGACAGAACTGCTCCTCAGACCGGGTCCCGGAACCAACACACTGTAACAGCCGATAGACAGGCAGAGCTCTCACCGAGTCCGGGGCAGAACTTGGTGTCTGACGCCACCTTCAGGTCCGTGTTGGAGATGGAGATGGGTAGTTTGGGCAGAGCGACGGCCGACACTCGCTCCAGATCGTTGGTGGTCGTCAGGATTCTCCACTTCAGGATAGTCGGCTGCTTCTCCCCGACTGGACACAGGAGAGAGGTCAGAGGTCAAACATCCAGCAGGAGGGAGGTCAGAGGTCAAACACCCAGCACTGAGCGTGAACCGGTTAAACCCGAGCGTTCTCTTACCGACTGGAGATCGGTGCTGGAAGATGTTGTTGACAGGAAGTCCCTCCTTCCTCAGAGACCAACACTCCACGATGCTGCCGCTCTGATTGGACGCACACAGCAGAACCTGCAACACACACACACACACGTTCTCACAGGTTCCTCAGGTTCTGTGTGACCCACTCCTCTCTGGTCAGTTCTTCATGTTTTACTGTTCTCAGATCTGTCAGAACAGAACTCCAAAATGTGTAGTTCTACTTGTTACCTGCTCTCTCTGGTTCCCCCTGTTACCTGTTCAGAGTTCTCTCTGGTTCTCCCTGTTACCTGTTCAGAGTTCTCTCTGGTTCTCCCTGTTATAAGATCAGAGTTCTCTCTGGTTCTCCCTGTTACCTGTTCAGAGTTCTCTCTGGTTCTCCCTGTTATAAGATTACATTACATTACATTACAGTCATTTAGCAGACGCTTTTATCCAAAGCGACTTACAGGAAGTATCAGAGTTCTCTCTGGTTCTCCCTGTTACCTGTTCAGAGTTCTCTCTGGTTCCCCCTGTTATAAGATCAGAGTTCTCTCTGGTTCTCCCTGTTATAAGATCAGAGTTCTCTCTGGTTCTCCCTGTTACCTGTTCAGAGTTCTCTCTGGTTCCCCCTGTTATAAGATCAGAGTTCTCTCTGGTTCTCCCTGTTATAAGATCAGAGTTTTCTCTGGTTCTCCCTGTTACCTGTTCAGAGTTCTCTCTGTTATAAGATCAGAGTTCTCTCTGGTTCTCCCTGTTATAAGATCAGAGTTCTCTCTGGTTCTCCCTGTTATAAGATCAGAGTTCTCTCTGGTTCTCCCTGTTACCTGTTCAGAGTTCTCTCTGTTATAAGATCAGAGTTCTCTCTGGTTCTCCCTGTTACCTGTTCAGAGTTCTCTCTGGTTCCCCCTGTTATAAGATCAGAGTTCTCTCTGGTTCTCCCTGTTATAAGATCAGAGTTTTCTCTGGTTCTCCCTGTTACCTGTTCAGAGTTCTCTCTGTTATAAGATCAGAGTTCTCTCTGGTTCCCCCTGTTATAAGATCAGAGTTCTCTCTGGTTCTCCCTGTTATAAGATCAGAGTTCTCTCTGGTTCTCCCTGTTACCTGTTCAGAGTTCTCTCTGTTATAAGATCAGAGTTCTCTCTGGTTCTCCCTGTTACCTGTTCAGAGTTCTCTCTGGTTCCCCCTGTTATAAGATCAGAGTTCTCTCTGGTTCTCCCTGTTATAAGATCAGAGTTCTCTCTGGTTCTCCCTGTTACCTGTTCAGAGTTCTCTCTGGTTCTCCCTGTTATAAGATCAGAGTTCTCTCTGGTTCTCCCTGTTACCTGTTCAGAGTTCTCTCTGGTGAGGAACTTGAGGTGGGTGACCGCCGGGTATTTTTCCCTCCTCAGAGGGTCGGTGGTGCAGCGCAGGAACAGAGACGGTAACAGTTCGGTGTCGATGCGACACTTCTCGTTCACGACGCTCACCACCACCTGAAAACAGAGGGCATGTTTTATTACTGGAGTCAGTGATCGATGGAGAACACTGTGATGATGAGGTTCTGACCTTGTAGAACTGGACGGGGGACGAGCTGCTGCCATCGGTCGCTGCCACCACAATGTTCCCTCC
>NC_072456.1:29027168-29069668 GCF_027596085.1 Anoplopoma fimbria
GTGAAACGTCTCTTATATAGAGTAAATATTATAGAGTAAATATACAACACAAGGTGTGAAACGTCTCTTATATAGAGTAAATATATAACACAAGGTGTGAAACGTCTCTTATATAGAGTAAATATATAACACAAGGTGTGAAACGTCTCTTATATAGAGTAAATATATAACACAAGGTGTGAAACGTCTCTTATATAGAGTAAATATATAACACAAGGTGTGAAACGTCTCTTATATAGAGTAAATATATAACACAAGGTGTGAAACGTCTCTTATATAGAGTAAATATATAACACAAGGTGTGAAACGTCTCTTATATAGAGTAAATATATAACACAAGGTGTGAAACGTCTCTTATATAGAGTAAATATATAACACAAGGTGTGAAACGTCTCTTATATAGAGTAAATATATAACACAAGGTGTGAAACGTCTCTTATATAGAGTAAATATTATAACACAAGAACACAAGGTGTGAAAAAAAGTTAAAGAAAATCTTATATAGAGTAAATATATAACACAAGGTATTTATTTAACCGATTATTATATATTATATTATAACTTAAACACTGAAACGTCTCTTATATAGAGTAAATATATAACACAAGGTGTGAAACGTCTCTTATATAGACCCAAAATGCTATACAAATATAAAACACAAGGTGTGAAACGTCTCTTATATAGAGTAAATATACACAGGCCACAAGGTGTGAAAGACGATTTTTAACTCTTATATAGAGTAAATATATAAACACAAGGTGTGAAACGTCTCTTATATAGAGTAAATATACAACACAAGGTGTGAAACGTCTCTTATATAGAGTAAATATACAACACAAGGTGTGAAACGTCTCTTATATAGAGTAAATATACAACACAAGGTGTGAAACGTCTCTTATATAGAGTAAATATACAACACAAGGTGTGAAACGTCTCTTATATAGAGTAAATATATAACACAAGGTGTGAAACGTCTCTTATATAGAGTAAATATATAACACAAGGTGTGAAACGTCTCTTATATAGAGTAAATATATAACACAAGGTGTGAAACGTCTCTTATATAGAGTAAATATAACACAAGGTGTGAAACGTATATAGAGTAAATATATAACACAAGGTGTGAAAACGTCTCTTATATAGAGTAAATATATAACACAAGGTGTGAAACGTCTCTTATATAGAGTAAATATATAACACAAGGTGTGAAACGTCTCTTATATAGAGTAAATATATAACACAAGGTGTGAAACGTCTCTTATATAGAGTAAATATACAACACAAGGTGTGAAACGTCTCTTATATAGAGTAAATATACAACACAAGGTGTGAAACGTCTCTTATATAGAGTAAATATATAACACAAGGTGTGAAACGTCTCTTATATAGAGTAAATATATAACACAAGGTGTGAAACGTCTCTTATATAGAGTAAATATATAACACAAGGTGTGAAACGTCTCTTATATAGAGTAAATATATAACACAAGGTGTGAAACGTCTCTTATATAGAGTAAATATATAACACAAGGTGTGAAACGTCTCTTATATAGAGTAAATATATAACACAAGGTGTGAAACGTCTCTTATATAGAGTAAATATATAACACAAGGTGTGAAACGTCTCTTATATAGAGTAAATATATAACACAAGGTGTGAAACGTCTCTTATATAGAGTAAATATATAACACAAGGTGTGAAACGTCTCTTATATAGAGTAAATATATAACACAAGGTGTGAAACGTCTCTTATATAGAGTAAATATATAACACAAGGTGTGAAACGTCTCTTATATAGAGTAATATATAACACAAGGTGTGAAACGTCTCTTATATAGAGTAAATATATAACACAAGGTGTGAAACGTCTCTTATATAGAGTAAATATATAACACAAGGTGTGAAACGTCTCTTATATAGAGTAAATATATAACACAAGGTGTGAAACGTCTCTTATATAGAGACAGTGGAAGACGGTTTATACGCCGACGACGTGTTCTTTATATGCTTAGATGTGGTCTTTCTACGCCGACGACGTATCTTGTGTACGAAAGTGTTCTCTGGACAACATTAACAAAAATATGCCTGAAAACAACAACAACAGAATGTTCCTGTAAAATAGGTGTTTCCAATCTGCAGGAATGAGGATTAAAATTACAATATTTTGAGTCTGGTAAAGAAATCCAGAGATTATGTAAATCCACCAGATTACCAGCACTCAACCCTCCAGGCTTCTCTCAGTAAACACTTAGTGATGCAACAGACTGCTGAGTCATGATGCAGACTGCTGGGCCAGGGTGCAGACTGCTGGGTCATGATGCAGACTGCTGGGTCATGATGCAGACTGCTGGATCATGCTGGGTCAGGATGCAGACTGCTGGGTCATGATGCAGACTGCTGGGTCACGATGCAGACTGCTGGGTCAGGATGCAGACTGCTGGGTCAGGATGCAGACTGCTGGGTCAGACTGCTGGGTCATGCAGACTGCTGGGTCATGCAGACTGCTGGGTCATGATGCACTGCTGGGTCAGGATGCAGACTGCTGGGTCAGGATGCAGACTGGGTCAGATGCAGACTGCTGGGTCATGATGCAGACTGCTGGGTCATGATGCAGACTGCTGGGTCATGATGCAGACTGCTGGATCATGCTGGGTCAGGATGCAGACTGCTGGGTCATGATGCAGACTGCTGGGTCATGATGCAGACTGCTGGGTCAGGATGCAGACTGCTGGGTCAGGATGCAGACTGCTGGGTCAGGATGCAGACTGCAGATGCAGACTGCTGGGTGCAGACTGATGCAGATGCAGACTGCTGGGTCATGATGCAGACTGCTGGGTCAGGATGCAGACTGCTGGGTCAGGATGCAGACTGCTGGGTCACGATGGGTCATGATGCAGACTGCTGGGTCATGATGCAGACTGCTGGGTCAGGATGCAGACTGCTGGGTCACGATGGGTCATGATGCAGACTGCTGGGTCATGATGCAGACTGCTGGGTCATGATGCAGACTGCTGGATCATGCTGGGTCAGGATGCAGACTGCTGGGTCATGATGCAGACTGCTGGGTCAGGATGCAGACTGCTGGGTCATGATGCAGACTGCTGGGTCATGATGCAGACTGCTGGGTCATGATGCAGACTGCTGGGTCAGGATGCAGACTGCTGGGTCAGGATGCAGACTGCTGGGTCACGATGGGTCATGATGCAGACTGCTGGGTCATGATGCAGACTGCTGGGTCATGATGCAGACTGCTGGATCATGCTGGGTCAGGATGCAGACTGCTGGGTCATGATGCAGACTGCTGGGTCACGATGCAGACTGCTGGATCATGCTGGGTCAGGATGCAGACTGCTGGGTCATGATGCAGACTGCTGGGTCAGGATGCAGACTGCTGGGTCATGATGCAGACTGCTGGGTCAGGATGCAGACTGCTGGGTCATGATGCAGACTGCTGGGTCATGCAGACTGCTGGATCATGGTCAGGATGCAGACTGCTGGGTCATGATGCAGACTGCTGGGTCATGATGCAGACTGCTGGGTCATGATGCAGACTGCTGGGTCAGGATGCAGACTGCTGGGTCATGATGCAGACTGCTGGGTCAGACTGCGATGCAGACTGCTGGATCATGCTGGGTCAGATGCAGACTGCTGGGTCAGACTGCTGGGTGGGTCAGGATGCAGACTGCTGGGTCATGCTGGGTCAGGATGCAGACTGCTGGGTCATGATGCAGACTGCTGGGTCATGATGCAGACTGCTGGGTCACGATGCAGACTGCTGGGTCACGATGCAGACTGCTGGGTCAGGATGCAGACTGCTGGGTCATGATGCAGACTGCTGGGTCATGATGCAGACTGCTGGGTCAGGATGCAGACCGCTGGGTCAGGATGCAGACTGCTTGGTCAGGATGGGTCAGGATGCAGACTGCTGGGTCATGCTGGGTCAGGATGCAGACTGCTGGGTCAGGATGCAGACTGCTGGGTCACGATGGGTCAGGATGCAGACTGCTGGGTCACGATGGGTCAGGATGCAGACTGCTGGGTCATGATGCAGACTGCTGGGTCATGCTGGGTCAGGATGCAGACTGCTGGGTCATGATGCAGACTGCTGGATCATGCTGGGTCAGGATGCAGACTGCTGGGTCATGATGCAGACTGCTGGGTCACGATGCAGACTGCTGGATCATGCTGGGTCAGGATGCAGACTGCTGGGTCACGATGCAGACTGCTGGGTCACGATGCAGACTGCTGGGTCATGATGCAGACTGCTGGGTCATGATGCAGACCGCTGGGTCAGGATGCAGACTGCTGGGTCAGGATGCAGACTGCTGGGTCAGGATGCAGACTGCTGGGTCAGGATGCAGACTGCTGGGTCACGATGGGTCAGGATGCAGACTGCTGGGTCACGATGGGTCAGGATGCAGACTGCTGGGTCATGATGCAGACTGCTGGGTCATGGATGCAGACTGCTGGGTCATGATGCAGACTGCTGGGTCATGATGGGTCAGGATGCAGACTGCTGGGTCATGATGGGTCAGGATGCAGACTGCTGGGTCAGGATGCAGACTGCTGGGTCATGATGGGTCAGGATGCAGACTGCTGGGTCATGCTGGGTCACGATGCAGACTGCTGGGTCATGATGGGGCAGGATGCAGACTGCTGAGTCAGTAGAGCTTAGAAAACTTAGTTTTGTTTGTGTTAACAGTTTTATGAATGTAGGTCTATGTCAAACCGACTTCAGTCCTAGTGAATATCAAACTGACTTCATAGAATATCAGTAGAAGGGACAGTGTTGAAGCTCACAGGGAAAAGAGCAGACGCAGTTCTGGAGACAGACGGCTGGTTTTTGATTCCACCATGCTTTGATGCTACACCGGTTAGAGAGCCGGACAAAGTGGCTGCATATGAATGCATTAATCAACGTAACAGCATCAATAGCAGTTCTGATGAAAATGTTTGATCATTCTAGCTGTGTGAAACACTAACATCATGTTCTCTATCAGACTTTGTGGTATTACCTCCTCTGTGCTCCTTGTCAGGCGCTCTTCGTCCTCTTCATCCTCGCCTACATTCACATCGCCTTCTCTCGCTCGCCCATCAACTGCCTGGAGGTGGTGAGGGAGCGCTGGCCTCGTGACGGCATCCTGCGTGTGGAGATCCAGAGGAACTCTAGCCGAGCCCCCGTCTTCCTGCAGTACTACGACTCCATGGGCCTCCAGGAGGAGCTGGAGGCTGAGCAGGAGGGAGGAGGAGCAAGAGGAGTGGTGGGGCTCAGCCTGGCAGCGCTGCAGGAGGAAGAGGAGGACGAGGAGGAGATGACCCTGGAGATGTTTGACAACAGCTCAGTGCAGGTGAGCAAATACGTCCGATTCACTTCCCTCCACAGCCACTAGGTGTCAGCGGGAGTCAGCAATACTGATCCTCAATGATCAATATCAGCCAATCAGATTGTTTTTGTTGTTGTTGTTTTGTTACAGCAGATGGTATACAAGACTATTAGTTTTACTGATGAATCATAATCTGTTTTGAGCTAGGGTTAAGTTAAACAGCTCATAATTCATCTCTAATTTATAGTTTATATTCATTGGAAAACAACTGAATTATTATTATTATTTATTATTTATTCAAGTTTACAGAACACAGATCAACTATGGTCTGTTACACCACTGTGCAACAGGTAGGCTGGGTGGTTCTGTTTGTTCCAGTGCGGTGTACAAACACCAGTTTGATTTTATGCTAACCGGCTGATGCAGCTCTTATTACGCGTTCTGGCAAATTAAACAGAAGCCTAAATCAACAACCTGTGCAGATGGCGTCAAAACGCTAATCCCAACCGGTAATGTTTAGTAATAATAATAATAATAATAGTACCTGTAGTTCTCAGATTAGGTCCTGTAGTTCTCAGATTAGGTCCTGTAGTTCTCTGATTAGATTAGGTCCTGGGGAAATAGTTTAACTCCCGGAGATTAGGTCCTGTAGTTCTCTGATTAGGTCCTGTTAGGTCCTGTAGTTCTCAGATTAGCTCATGTAGTTCTCTGATTAGGTCATGTAGTTCTCAGATTGGGTCATGTAGTTCTCAGATTAGCTCATGTAGTTCTCTGATTAGGTCCTGTAGTTCTCAGATTGGGTCATGTAGTTCTCAGATTGGGTCATGTAGTTCTCAGATTGGGTCATGTAGTTCTCAGATTAGCTCATGTAGTTTTCAGATGAATTCTTTCATAGAATAGTTCTACTCTGTTTTCTGCAGTTTGAGCTGGATATTGAGCCTCGACTGAAGCCGTCTCTGATTGGAGGAGGTGTTGGAAGAGGAGGAGCAGTAGGAGGAGCAGGAGGAGTGAACGACAGCCAGGACATCTCCTTCAGCCCGACCACTAAAGGTATGCAGCCGCTGAAGGACTCAGTGTCTGAGCTGGAGATGATGACCAGAGCAGGTAAACTCTCCACTTCCTCCCTCCTCACTCTCCCTCCTCCTTCCTCCTCCTCTCCTCCTCCACATCCCTCATTTCTTCCTCCACATGTAAAGAACTGAGGTTCTCCTTCACCCCAGCAGGTGGTAGCAGAGTCTTAGTGACTTTGAATCAGAACCATTGGAGTTCATTATAGAAGATAACCCTCCTCAGATACTGTAGAGTCATGGTATTCTTGTCTCCTCAGTGTGGCCTCAGGAGGAGTACATCGTGGAGTATTCTCTGGAGTATGGCTTCCTGCGTTTGTCTCAGAGCACCAGACAGAGACTCAACATCCCCGTCATGGTCGTCACTTTGGGTGAGACACTAAAGGTCTTTCTCCTTTCCCAGTTTCTACATCCTTGATTCCTTTCCTCACCTCCTCTCCTCACGTCTTAGTCCAAGCCACAGAAGATGAGAGTGGAGGAGATGAGGAAAAGACAAGAGGAGTTGAGGAAGCAGGCATTTGACCAATTACACATAAAATAATTAGTGATATATGATGTATTTCCCATCTTTATCAGCTGTTCTTTATTAAGTTATGAATCTTTATTTAATGATCTATGACAGATGAATTAAAGTTTTATATTTCATATTAATTAAATTCACAATAGCAAGTGAATTTAATGTAGCTACAATCAAGATTAAAAATATTTAATATCTGGTGAAAAAGTCATTTTGTAATCTGGTTAGAAGAGTCTTATGAGGGGCTACACACTACGAAGGACAGAAAGTCTTTAATTAATACAATTTATCAAAGCTGTTATGGTTTCAGATTATTCAGCTGTGATTCACGACTCTTTAATTCCTCATGGGTGTTGAAAGGTATCCCTAAAGGATACACCAGTGTCTCCTCGCTCCCAGAGATGCCTTTTAAATTGGGACGTCTTCCAAGGTGGAGCCCTTTGATCAAGAAGGGAGGAGGCCCAAAATAGAGAAATGAGAAGAGCCTCACAGTCACATGACTCTCACACCTTTGATGAAACTGTACACCTGTTCAGATCCCATGAAGGACGAGTGTTTCGGTGACGGCTTCAGTCGCTTTCTGCTCGACGAGTTCTTGGGCTACGATGACATCCTGATGTCCAGTGTGAAGGCGCTCGCAGAGAACGAAGAGAACAAAGGTAGAAAGACACCAGCAATAAGAGAAAGCAAGGTCGAGGTTTATTTAAAAAACAAATGAAAGGGTTAAAAGTGAATGTCGCTTTGTTCCAGAATATTTCATGTTGCGTCTTAACAAATCCAGTTTTGTTTCTCCAATCCCTTACTTTGATTACAGAACCTTAGTTCCCTTAATTTCTTTACCAAACCAAAGTTCCACTTTATTTCTCAGCTTTAGACATGACTTTGCCTAGATAAGAATAAGTGAGTATAAGAATAAGAATAAGTATAAGAATAAGTGAGTATAAGAATAAGAATAAGTATAAGAATAAGAATAAGTATAAGAATAAGAATAAGTATAAGAATAAGAATAAGTGATAAGAATAAGTGTGAGTATAAGAATAAGTGAGTATAAGAATAAGTACAAGTGAGAATATAAGTGAGTATAAGAATAAGTGAGTATAAGAATAAGTACAAGTGAGAATAAGTGAGTATAAGAATAAGTACAAGTGAGAATAAGTGAGAAAGAATAAGTAAGAGTATAAGAATAAGAATAAGTGAGTATAAGAATAAGTACAAGTGAGAATAAGTGAGTATAAGAATAAGTGAGTATAAGAGTATAAGAATAAGTACAAGTGAGAATAAGTGAGTATAAGAATAAGAATAAGTGAGTATAAGAATAAGAGTATAAGAATAAGTGAGTATAAGAATAAGCACAAGTGAGAATAAGTGAGTATAAGAATAAGTACAAGTGAGAATAAGTGAGTATAAGAATAAGAATAAGTGAGTATAAGAATAAGTACAAGTGAGAATAAGTGAGTATAAGAATAAGTATAAGTGAGTATAAGAATAAGTGAGTATAAGAATAAGTGAGTATAAGAATAAGAATAAGTGAGTATAAGAATAAGTACAAGTGAGAATAAGTGAGTATAAGAATAAGAATAAGTGAGTATAAGAATAAGTGAGTATAAGAATAAGAATAAGTGAGTATAAGAATAAGTGAGTATAAGAGTATAAGAATAAGTACAAGTGAGTATAAGAATAAGTGAGTATAAGAATAAGAATAAGTGAGTATAAGAATAGAATAAGAATAAGACATAAGAGTATAAGAATAAGTGAGTATAAGAATAAGTACAAGTGAGTATAAGAATAAGTGAGTATAAGAATAAGAATAAGTGAGTATAAGAATAAGAATAAGTGAGTATAAGAATAAGTGAGTATAAGAATAAGTGAGTATAAGAATAAGTGAGTATAAGAATAAGTGAGTATAAGAATAAGAATAAGTGAGTATAAGAATAAGAATAAGAATAAGAGATAAGTAAGATAAGAATAAGTGAGTATAAGTGAGTATAAGAATAAGCACAAGTGAGTATAAGAATAAGTACAAGTGAGTATGAGTATAAGTGAGTGTATTTATCAGCTTTATTAGTCATGAACATATATTCATGTATAGATGAAATGTCCCTTCTGCATTTAACCCATCCCTGAGGAGCTGATGTTTGATTCTGCTGTAGACATTCTGTTTACACGTGATAACTATTGATAGACCTGAACCAGTCCTAACTATAGACCTGAACCAGTCCTAACTATAGACCTGAACCAGTCCTAACTATAGACCTGAACCAGTCCTAACTATAGACCTGAACCAGTCCTAACTATAGACCTGAACCAGTCCTAACTATAGACCTGAACCAGTCCTAACTATAGACCTGAACCAGTCCTAACTATAGACCTGAACCAGTCCTAACTATAGACCTGAACCAGTCCTAACTATAGACCTGAACCAGTCCTAACTATAGACCTGAACCAGTCCTAACTATAGACCTGAACCAGTCCTAACTATAGACCTGAACCAGTCCTAACTATAGACCTGAACCAGTCCTAACTCATAGACCTGAACCAGTCCTAACTATAGACCTGAACCAGTCCTAACTATAAACCTGAACCAGTCCTAACTATAGACCTGAACCAGTCCTAACTATAGACCTGAACCAGCCCTAACTATAGAACCTGAACCAGCCCTAACTATAAACCTGAACCAGTCCTAACTATAAACCTGAACCAGCCCTAACTATAAACCTGAACCAGTCCTAACTATAAACCTGAACCAGTCCTAACTATAAACCTGAACCAGTCCTAACTATAAACCTGAACCAGTCCTAACTATAAACCTGAACCAGTCCTAACTATAAACCTGAACCAGTCCTAACTATAGACCTGAACCAGCCTAAACAGTTAGAGCTTTGTAGGTGAGGAGAAGGATTTTAAATTCTATTCTTGATTTAACAGGGAGCCAGTGCAGAGAAGCTAATACTGGAGTAATATGATCTCTTTTCTTAGTTTTTGTTAGAACACGTGCTGCAGCATTCTGGATCAACTGTAAAGATCTAAGAGACTTATTAGAGCAGCCTGATAATAAGGAGTTACAGTAATCTAGTCTAGAGGGAACAAATGCATGAACTAGTTCTTCTGCCTTGAGACAGGAAGTGACTGATTTAAATGTTACGTAAAATGAAAAAAGGCTGATTACAGAACCTGAGTTCCTCTAATCCCCTACCCTGAAACAGAACCTGAGTTCCTCTAATCCCCTACCCTGAAACAGAACCTGAGTTCCTCTAATCCCCTACCCTGAAACAGAACCTGAGTTCCTCTAATCCCCTACCCTGAAACAGAATAAGTAATAATTAACCTTGTGTATGTAGATCAGTAACTGAGTCATCAGCAGGTAGTTGATGTAACAGTGTGGTTCTCTGCAGGGTTCCTGAGAAATGTGGTGTCTGGAGAACATTACCGCTTTGTCAGCATGTGGATGGCCAGAACCTCGTACCTGGCTGCCTTTGTCATCATGGTCATATTCGTAAGTTAATAGGTTTTAGTGGTTCACCAGCTGAATCGGTAAAATCTGACATTTTCATTAGTCTGCAATGAAAACTGGTGAAATTCATCATTTAAATACGGAAAGGTCAAAGGTTAGACTTTCATATTGACATCAAACATGTCGGTGAGAGGTGGTGTTTTAGAATAAAGAGGAAGTTTAAAGGATAGCCAATCCAGACCAAATATCTAACTCTTTTGAAGTGTTTTGTTCAGTGGTTATGTTTTGTCTTTTTCAGACTCTATCAGTGTCCATGCTGCTCAGATATTCTCACCACCAGATCTTCGTCTTCATTGGTCAGTTTACTCTCAGGCCTCACGGCCACACAGTTATTGGTCCAAACCACTTTATTGTTCAGTCCAGTTCAGTCCAGTTCACTTTTTTCCTGTCCAGCTCAGACCAGTTTATTGTAGTCCTGTCCAGAACGGTTTTCTGTAGCTCAGCTCAGTCCAGTCTAGTTCAGATCAGTCTGGTCCAGAGTCAGACCTGTCCAGTTTCGTCCAATGTAGTCCAGTGCAGTGTAATCCAGTCAAGTCCAGTTCAGTCTAGTTCAGTTCAGTCTGGTCCAGTTTGAGAAATTTGCTAACTGACTCGACTGATGACTTTCAGTCTAAACACATAATGAGGGCGTGAATGAATGTTCCGGTACATGAACAGAGTACTAGTGTTAGTACAGACTATATTAACTCTATCTTTAAACCATCAGCTGTGTGTTGATCTGGTCTCGGTCTGTCCTCCTCAGTGGATCTTCTTCAGATGTTGGAGATGAACATGACTATCGCCTTTCCAGCAGCCCCTCTGCTCACCGTCATCCTGGCTCTTGTTGGTAAGTCCGCTTCCTGAAATGTTGAGACAGTCGAGTCCCTAGTCAAGACAGGACCAGGCTGAAATCTAGTCCACCCATTTGTCCAAACCTGGTCAGAACAGTTGCGCTACAGGATTCCATCTAAATTTAGTCTGTCACGTCCTGAGTGGAAGCAGTCATGGTCCGACTGAAACGGTTCAATCTAAAGTCTAAACTGTCACGTCCTGAGTGGAGGCTGTTAAATCCAAGTCCATGATGCGAACAAGGTTTACGTCACAGCTTTATGAGACAAACCCTTTGATAGTTGTTATAAGATGTTGTTTCTCCTCAAGTCTGAAGCCAGTGATTGGTTGGAGGTTTTGTGCAGCTAAAAGAGTAAAATCCTGACCTGCTGGTGTCACTTCCTGTCATCAGGCATGGAGGCCATCATGTCTGAGTTCTTCAACGATACGACAACGGCCTTCTACATCATCCTCATCGTCTGGTTGGCCGATCAGTATGACGCCATCTGCTGTCACACAAATACCAGCAAACGCCACTGGCTGAGGTAAGTCACATGATCAGCACTGGATCACATCACTGGCTCACATCATTGGCTCACATCATTGGCTCAATTAAAACCACTCCCAGAGGTACAGCACTGGACCAATTAGAGCACAGTAGAAACAACAATCCTGGCCGTTCAGAGCCCTGAGAATACTTTCTTTATAGTTAGATGATGCTGCTGCAGCGCCACCTATTGGCTAAATGGAACCAATTTAGTCATGGTCATTTGAGTTGCAGTACCACAAAGCATGAATGGAAAATCTGAAAATATCACTTTTTCAAGCGTGTTCCAAAGCACGCAGCAACCTCTGGTTCTTTAGAGTGAAGTCAAAGGTTCATGTGTTAGAGCTGCATTCTCTCTCCTGTCCACCAGGGGGCGACTCCTCTGGTTGTATAGAAGTCTATGAGAAAATGACTCTACTTCTCTCTTGATTTATTCCCTCAGTAAACATTGTAAACATGAGTTTATGGTCTCAATCTCTAGTTTCAAGTCTTCTTCAATACAGCATGATGTTCATTTAGTAAATGATGCTCCATTTAGAGTCAAACAGACCATAAAGCAGGGGATGCTTTAGGGCGGGGCTACACACTGGTCTCTCCTACGATGTTGTCCGGTCTGGGAGTTAACTCTTTTATAGATTGTTTTCACTTGAACTGAATGAACGGTGGAGGAGATTATTTGTATCATGAACGTCTCTGTGTTCCTCAGGTTCTTCTATCTTTACCACTTTGCCTTCTACGCGTATCACTACCGCTTCAACGGGCAGTACAGCAGCCTGGCCCTGGTCACCTCCTGGCTCTTCATCCAGGTCAGAACCACCATCACCTTCATCACCTTCACACTGACCCCGAGTCCCTACAGGAAGTCAAAGTGTTTTCATTTCATATTAAGAGCACTGTTGTTAGATAACTTCATATAATTGAAACCAAGAACCAAAGAATGTGACTTGTGAATGAGATAATTTTAGTCCAAACTAACCGTCACATTTATCAAACTGTGTCCAAACAACATCACATTTATCAAACAGAGTCCAAACTAACCGTTTACCTGTGAACACATCACATTTATCAAACGGAGTCCAAACTAACCGTTTACCTGTGAACACATCACATTTATCAAACGGAGTCCAAACTAACCATCACATTTATCAAACAGAGTTTACCTGTGAACACATCACATTTATCAAACGGAGTCCAAACTAACCGTTTACCTGTGAACACAACACATTTATCAAACGGAGTCCAAACTAACCGTTTACCTGTGAACACATCACATTTATTAAACAGAGTCCAAACTAACCGTTTACCTGTGAACACATCACATTTATCAAACGGAGTCCAAACTAACCGTTTACCTGTGAACACATCACATTTATCAGAGTCCAAACTAACCGTTTACCTGTGAACACAACACATTTATCAAACGGAGTCCAAACTAACCGTTTACCTGTGAACACAACACATTTATCAAACAGAGTCCAAACTAACCGTTTACCTGTGAACACATCACATTTATCAAACAGAGTCCAAACTAACCGTTTACCTGTGAACGCATCACATTTATCAGAGTCCAAACTAACCGTTTACCTGTGAACACAACACATTTATTAAACGGAGTCCAAACTAACCGTTTACCTGTGAACACATCACATTTATCAAACAGAGTCCAAACTAACCGTTTACCTGTGAACCCAACACATTTATCAAACGGAGTCCAAACTAACCGTTTACCTGTGAACACAACACATTTATCAAACAGAGTCCAAACTAACCGTTTACCTGTGAACGCACATTTATCACAAACTTTATGTGAACACATCACATTTATCAAACGAGTCCAAACTAACCGTTTACCTGTGAACACATCACATTTATCAAACAGAGTCCAAACTAACCGTTTACCTGTGAACACAACACATTTATCAAACGGAGTCCAAACTAACCGTTTACCTGTGAACACATCACATTTATCAAACGGAGTCCAAACTAACCGTTTACCTGTGAACCAACACATTTATCAAACGGAGTCCAAACTAACCGTTTACCTGTGAACACAACACATTTATCAAACAGAGTCCAAACTAACCGTTTACCTGTGAACACAACACATTTATCAAACGGAGTCCAAACTAACCGTTTACCTGTGAACACAACACATTTATCAAACGGAGTCCAAACTAACCGTTTACCTGTGAACACATCACATTTATCAAACAGAGTCCAAACTAACCGTTTACCTGTGAACACATCACATTTATCAAACGGAGTCCAAACTAACCGTTTACCTGTGAACACATCACATTTATCAAACGGAGTCCAAACTAACCGTTTACCTGTGAACACAACACATTTATTAAACGGAGTCCAAACTAACCGTTTACCTGTGAACACATCACATTTATCAAACGGAGTCCAAACTAACCGTTTACCTGTGAACACAACACATTTATCAAACGGAGTCCAAACTAACACATCACATTTATCAAACAGAGTCCAAACTAACCGTTTACCTGTGAACACAACACATTTATCAAACGGAGTCCAAACTAACCGTTTACCTGTGAACACAACACATTTATCAAACGGAGTCCAAACTAACACATCACATTTATCAAACGGAGTCCAAACATAATTTATCAAACGTCCAAACTTACCTGTGAACACATCACATTTATCAAACGGAGTCCAAACTAACCGTTTACCTGTGAACACATCACATTTATCAAACGGAGTCCAAACTAACCGTTTACCTGTGAACACATCACATTTATCAAACGGAGTCCAAACTAACACATCACATTTATCAAACAGAGTCCAAACTAACCGTTTACCTGTGAACACATCACATTTATCAAACGGAGTCCAAACTAACCGTTTACTACTTCTCGTTCTTCTTCTTTTTCTACTTCTTCTTCTCCTTCTCCTCCTTCTACTTCCTCAGCATTCCATGATCTACTTCTTCCACCACTACGAGCTTCCTGCCATCTTGCAGCAGATCCGGATCCAGGAGATGCTGCTTCAGAACCAGCAGGCAGGTCAGGCCAACCAGACGGCCCTGCAGGACAACCTGAACAACAACAACAGTGCTGCTGCAGGACCAGGACCAGGACCAGGACCTACCAACGCTGCACAACCAGGACCCAACAGCAGCCAGCAGGAGGCTCAGACTGACCCCATGACCTCCTCCTCCCCAGCAGCTTCAGGAGGTGGAGGGGAGGTGAGGTCGGAGCTGAACTGGGTCGCTCAGACAGCGGCCATCATCACTGAAGCTCTGTCCTCCTCCAGCCAGCACTCCTCTGCTGACACTATGGATGGAGGAGGTGCATCTGGAGGTCAGGGGTCAGCAGGAGCAGCAGATGTCAGCGTGTTGGCTGGGTTCTGGATGGAAGGAGGAGGAGCAACGGGAGGAGGAGGAGGAGGAGGAGCAGCAGCAGCAGCAGGAGGGGGAGCAGCAGATGGAGGTGTAGAAGATCAGAAAGTTGTTTCTGTTGAAATCAAAACCACAGCAGGAGGAGCTGATCCTCCAATCAGAGGGCTCCAGGAGGTGGAGGCGGGGCCTTTGGAGGAGACCTGCTCACAGACAGACTGCTCCCCCCCACTGAGTCCAGGTTCAGACTGCAGAGCACCGCAGACCCCGTCCTGAGAGCCCAGATGTGGTCCTGCTGACATCACCTGTTCCTCAGTCTGTCAGCTGATCAGGGTGATTGATTAGTGATTGGCTGATCATTTTTATTTCTGATGTTAAACAAACAAGTGATTGCTAAAGAAGCTGAGGCTCGCGGCCCCCCTCCAGGCCACAGGACTCCTCTGAGGGACCACGGTCTCTGGTGGGTTGAACTGGTTCCCAGTAAACCAGATGGAATCTGGTCCAGATCAGTTCAGAACCTTCAGATGTCCAACAGACGATATCAATAAATGTCCATCAACTGATCAGTTAGATCAATAAAACACCTTCTGATAAACATAAAACCATTTTCATAGGATCAGATTGTGATGTTTCAAACAGAAACTAAAAGTATTGATTATTAATCTTCAGACTGAAACCAGCAGTGAATGATTCTAACATCGTCTTCATCTTCGTCATCTTTTTCCTCTTCATCACACCGCAGTACAAACACTCACTACAGCACCTCATGTGAATTCATCCGCTGCTGAAAATAGTCCCCAACAAAGTCCCTGTTTCCTGCTGTTTATTGATCAGAACTGTATTGATCAGCTGATCAACTACTGAAATGATAGATGTGAGTTTTTAAAGATTGATGTCTTCAGTAAGAACCAATGAGACGCAGACAGGAAGTCGCATGGAAAAACACCAGACTGATCCTTTAACATCACTTTAACACAGTAATTCATTTTAAATGACCCGGTTATTGATCAGTGAAAATGTGTTGATCAGCCCTGATTCTGACAGACTGAGGCACAAACTCTGAACAGTGTCGATTTCTGTTTCCATCTGCTTTTATTTTGAAGGACAACACTTTGAGAGCAGGACGTACTTTGAGTGGTGGGACTGATCGATCAGTCGGATCGGATGCCTTATCAATAATCCTCTGTGAACACTGACGTCAGCAGCAGAGCCAGCTGATTGGTTGTGCAGTATGATGCCAGCTGTGTCACACCTTAGGCCCTGCTGTCACTGTGATGCGTTCAAGGGACCGAAGAAGGAAACTGTTCACGCTCTTAAAATGAGACGTCTGCAGGCGCGTTCAGGTGCTGATGGTCGTTTCGTAAAAGTCAGCGTTAATTCTCAGGACCTGCTGTCCCGAAAATACTCATAACTCGTTTATAAACCCTTTTATTTAAACAGATGAATTATTAATTAAATGAAGTCACATTTCCTACATCATCCCAAAACATAAAACCACTCTGATCGTTTAGTTTAAACAGTTAATTCATAAAAGTAATTAATCTAACTCAGATATACAATCGTGTGTATATATATATATATAATTATTTCATTTCTGCGTTTCATTGGCTGAAATCAGTCACACGATCCTGGATCACCTGATGAATCAAGTCACTTGAACGCACCGTTGACCAGGTGATCTGAGCTGTGGACAGACGGACTGCTTCTCTTTTGGTTGTGTTCTGCAGAATTCTTCATTGTGTTGCAAAGAGGGCGGAGCCTAAAGTGTGACATCAGCATCAGAAACTGAGCCAGACTGGGAGGTTTGGGGGGGGGGGGGGGGATTTAGTTATTTCTTCTTCTTCGTGCCTCTGCTGGATGACTGTAGCCTTGTTAGTTGATCTGAAGCCTGAAACTCATCAAACTGTATTTAACTGTCCAGTAAAACCAGTGCACAACAACAGCTGTTTGCACACACACACACACACACACGGTGTGAACGAGTGAATCATTTCTGTCTGTGGGAAACGGGAAGTTAACCTCCATCTGACCAACGATGTCATCAGTTTATAAGTGAGCCAATCAAAACGGTCACGGACATCTTAGACCTCAACTGTTGTAGTATAAGGGCCACTAATCATGATTACATGTACCATTATCATTAAGAGACAGAATGACTAATCATTATTACCATTATCATTAAGAGACAGAATGACTAATCATTATTACATGTACATTATCATTAAGACAGAATGACTAATCATGATTACATGTACATTATCATTAAGAGACAGAATGACTAATCATTATTAATCATGTTACATGTACCATTATCATTAAGAGACAGAATGACTAATCATTATTACATGTACCATTATCATTAAGAGACAGAATGACTAATCATGATTACATGTACCATTATCATTAAGAGACAGAATGACTAATCATTATTACATGTACCATTATCATTAAGAGACAGAATGACTAATCATTATTACATGTACCATTATCATTAAGAGACAGAATGACTAATCATTATTACATGTACCATTATCATTAAGAGACAGAATGACTAATCATGATTACATGTACCATTATCATTAAGAGACAGAATGACTAATCATTATTACATGTACCATTATCATTAAGAGACAGAATGACTAATCATGATTACATGTACCATTATCATTAAGAGACAGAATGACTAATCATTATTACATGTACCATTATCATTAAGAGACAGAATGACTAAACATTATTACATGTACCATTATCATTAAGAGACAGAATGACTAATCATGATTACATGTACCATTATCATTAAGAGACAGAATGACTAATCATTATTACATGTACCATTATCATTAAGAGACAGAATGACTAATCATTATTACATGTACCATTATCATTAAGAGACAGAATGACTAAACATTATTACATGTACCATTATCATTAAGAGACAGAATGACTAATCATTATTACATGTACCATTATCATTAAGAGACAGAATGACTAAACATTATTACATTACCATTATCATTAAGAGACAGAATGACTAATCATTATTACATGTACCATTATCATTAAGAGACAGAATGACTAATCATGATTACATGTACCATTATCATTAAGAGACAGAATGACTAATCATGATTACATGTACCATTATCATTAAGAGACAGAATGACTAATCATTATTACATGTACCATTATCATTAAGAGACAGAATGACTAATCATTATTACATGTACCATTATCATTAAGAGACAGAATGACTAATCATTATTACATGTACCATTATCATTAAGAGACAGAATGACTAAACATTATTACATGTACCATTATCATTAAGAGACAGAATGACTAATCATTATTACATGTACCATTATCATAATCATTATTACATGTACCATTATCATTAAGAGAGAGGTAGAATTGGAAGCCATCGCTAGCTGCTAAATTGCTAAAAGAGGGAGAGAGCTATGAATGTTTAAGCAGAACTAGTAGAAGTTTGATTGTACGGCAGGTAATTAGCTGCTTATTATGAATAATATCACAAAATGAACTCTGTTTAGCTGGAGCTGCGAAAGTACGCTATCAGATAGACGAGGTGCTGGCAACAGGAATTGAGACCACACCCTTACCTTAGCAGGTCATCACGTCAGGAGCTCTTGTGATTCTATTTGAAACCATTGTAGACCATTTAAATCCAGTGTAGATGCTGTTGTGGTCTCTGAATCCAGTGCAACCAGTTGGATTCCAGTTTAACCAGTGTTGTGGTCCTTGTGAAGCCAGCGTTACCAGTTTGAATCCAGTGTAACCAGTGTTGTGGTCTGTATAGATCCAGTTTATCTGGATTAGATAGTGAAACTTAGTTTTTATATAACATTATATTAAACATATGTTTCTTTACTTTATTGAAATAATTATAATGTTCATGATTATAATTATTCCTCAATGCTTTCATGGTCATGTGTGTACATTCTTTTTTAAAAATAAGTTCCTTTTCAAAAGTTGAGCCATTAGATCTGACCTAATCATGTTATTAACATCGGAACTGAAAACATTTTTCAACGCGTTTGTGTTATATAATTATAAGAAGAACAATACACATCATTTGGTAAAACATTATTTCCTTTTTAATTTTTCCAAAAATACATGAATATCAACATGAACAGAAACATGACAAATAACACTCAGGAGCCCGGTTTAATACAAACATCCTAAGCCAGAAACACCTGGGTCAGTGAACGCATCACAGCCCATCAGTGGAACAGAAAGGTAAGTGAACGCCTCACAGAAACAAACAGATAAGGAGGAAGACGTGGACTGGACCTGTGGTAACACACAGACAACCTTAAAGGAACACTCCAACATTTCTCCATCTCCTCCTCCGGAGTGGTGCAATGAGACAGTCTGTTCTCAGACGTACAGCCTTCAGGAACAAGTTGGGGTTCAGTATCTTGACAACAACACCTCGACATGCGGACTAGAGGAGCTTGGAATTGAGCAGCCTGCTGTTTAGTGAACTACCTGCTCCACCTCCTGTACCTGAGTCAAACTAACACAGGACTTTCACCCAGGGGCACGCTGTTTGTGTCTGGTCTGAAACCAAGTCAACTTTGTTTTATTTTGCTTTAGTTTTGTTACGTAACTTTTGGATTTAACTAACGCTAGTTGCGTAACAAGCGTAGTTATTTTACGAAAAACAAACGTGGTTATTTGAACCCAAGCACAATCTTTTCTTAAGCCTAACCAAGTGGGTTTGTTGCCTATAACTACTAGTTATAGGCAAGTACTATTATTAGTACTATTATTAGTAATGAAACTAGTTACTAGTTTCATTACTAATAATTGTACTCTCTGTAAGATGACGAGAGAGACAGCATTTTGGTGAGTGACTGTGGAGATAGAACTGGCTCGGGTCAAGGAGATGTGTATGGGCTTAAAAGTAACCTTGACTACAACTGAACTGCCCATCCATAAAGTTATCATAACCGAATAGATGTCACTCAATGCAGGATTTTAAAAATCATATTAGACATCCGCACGTATGGTACAAAGAAGTGATTTTTAGGACGGTAGGCAGTTTATGATTTAAAATGAAAATTGGAATAACGAGCCGTCAGAACAATGGGCCATCAAAACCAACACCTGTTGGAACAATGTGCCGTTACAAAAATTATACGTCGGGATACCATCGAACAATGGGCCGACGGAACAATGATCCATCGGAACAATGATCCATCGGTACAATGATCCATCGGAACAATGGACCGTCGGAACAATGATCCATCGGTACAATGGACCATCGGAACAATGATCCATCGGAACAATGATCCATCGGTACAATGATCCATCGGAACAATGATCCATCGGAACAATGATCCATCGGTACAATGGACCATCGGAACAATGATCCATCGGAACAATGATCCATCGGTACAATGATCCATCGGAACAATGATCCATCGGAACAATGGGCCGTCGGAACAATGATCCATCGGAACAATGGACCATCGGAACAATGATCCATCGGTACAATGATCCATCGGAACAATGGACCGTCGGAACAATGATCCATCGGAACAATGATCCATCGGAACAATGGGCCATCGGAACAATGATCCATCGGTACAATGATCCATCGGAACAATGATCCATCGGAACAATGGACCGTCGGAACAATGGACCATCGGAACAATGATCCATCGGAACAATGGACCGTCGGAACAATGATCCATCGGTACAATGATCCATCGGAACAATGATCCATCGGAACAATGGACCGTCGGAACAATGGACCGTCGGAACAATGATCCATCGGTACAATGATCCATCGGTACAATGATCCATCGGAACAATGGACCGTCGGAACAATGGACCATCGGAACAATGATCCATCGGAACAATGATCCATCGGAACAATGATCCATCGGAACAATGGACCATCGGAACAATGATCCATCGGTACAATGGACCATCGGAACAATGATCCATCGGTACAATGATCCATCGGAACAATGGGCCGTCGGAACAATGATCCATCGGTACATTTATCTAACAAAGAAAGTATAATATATTGAGACGATTTAAATTAACGAAATTTGCAAATGGACTACTAATAGATAAATTAATGGATTGCAATATATAAGGATATTTTATTAGATGATCTCATCACAGTCTAAAAAATGTAATAAAAAAACCTTAAAAGCAGATTTAGGGGGAAACATAACGAGTAGAATCCCATTAAAATGTACCAAATAGCATGAAATAATTATATAAATTGAATAAAAAAATCCTGCTCTGTGGTTATTTTTACACTGTGCAGATAATCCAGTATTTAACTACATTTGGATCAAACAAATTAATTTTCACCTTCATTGATAGAAGGAGGTTCCTTAATGTTTGTTTTTGTAAACAAGATTGAAATCTTTCCCATAAAAGATGAACAGAAAGCACTCAGCTACATTTCTTTAGGAGGGTCAACAGGACTCTGGTTTGGTTTGGCGGTGCGTTCACTGGCTGTAGTCAGTTCTCTGATGTTTGTTGGTGAGCGGAGCGTTCAGCCTCACAGGAAGTCTTGTTTCTGCAAAAGTCCCTGAAACCACGTCCTCAGAGTCCCAGCGGCCATTTTAAACAGGATCAGTCTGAAGGTCAGCATTTACTGAGTGATTGAAAAACTACTGTTACTAAAACGAGAAGCTTTTACGTGAACTGAAAAGTCGTGACATTGTCAGCGACAGGATCAAACAACTGCTTTAATTACTAAGCTATAATTTACCTTATCACATATGTGAAAACATGCCTCTGGATTGATTAGGGTTATTTTAAAGCATGGTTCTTTTGTTATATAAAAAACGAATACACGTGTTACGTTGGTGTACACCAGGGCTCAATTTAGGGTCCTCCTTTGTTCCTCATATACTCAAAGTGTCTCCAAAGGTTTGTAAAGTGACTTAATATTATATTTTACTTCCCCTATCCGGCTGTGATCATTTGGATCCAACTTACTATGAAATGAGAATCCCTTAAGATCCGCTAGGTTAACCCTTAAAACAACACTGAATTACCAGAAATGAAGACTTAGACTGATGACTTTCCCCAGAAGATGTACGTAAGGATTCTCAAATATTTTCAGCAGCTTATTATTGAGATATTAGTTGAATTGTTATTCATTCAGAAAATTAGCTAATTATTAGGTTAACAGGATTCATGACAAATTAATGGATCAGATTATATTAAGTGAAGATTTTTGCTTTTTCTGCCTATTGATTATTAACATTACACTTTAATTTAGAGGGAACTGTTTTCAAATAAGGTGTAGATTCAGGCGTTAAAACAATAAGTACAATTATGGAATATTATACATTGACATATAATTATTTTTTAATGCCTTTTGGATCATTTGCTAATTATAAGGCTTTAAGATACATACCTTATCTTTTTAGGGTGGATTTTATGTTATTTGGTTGAAGTCTTTTTGTTCAAAAAGCCATTCAACTGTGCAGATACTGTAAATTAACATACAATATTGAACATTGTTAAATGTTCCATTAATGATCTCCAATTCTGCGGAGAACCACTGAATTTGCAACTAATTTTAGTAAACAATGTCAAATGGGACAAATTAAGGAGAATCTGTATATATATATATATATATATATATATATATATATATATAATATATATATGACAGGTTATTTATTATTCTGTCAACAAAATCTCATAATTACCATACATGTGATTTTATTACTGTAGTTTTTATTCATCACACATAATCCTCTCCTGTCACTCTGTCATATAATAAGGAACATAAAGAAACAGCTAAAGGTCTTTTTGTGGTTGTGGTACATCTGTGAGGTACAAATACATTAATATGAGTAATATGAATATTACCTCCTTGTGGCCTTTTTGTTTGATCTGAGTGAACGTGTGATTAACTTTGGCATTTAAAAATAAAACCCTTTCAGCAGTTTAAAATGGCCGCCAGTGCGTAGAGAGTCATGTGACCCGTACAGACAGCATCACCTTTGATTGGTCAATCTGCTGTGGAGGGGCCGGACTTTGGACAGGACTTTGTGAGGTGGGTCAGTCATGGTCGTCACGCACTTGGTATTGGCAGGGCAGGGCGTTACCGGGGCGATGACGGGCGGGGCACTGGGCGGGGCTCCTGTTGTTGTTGTTGTTGTGGTAACTGCAGACTGGTTGTTGGTTACTGTGGCGACAGGTTTGGCCAGAGTGGTCTGGATCTCTGCCCTCCTGGCGAGAGCCGTCTTCAGCTTCTCCCTCATCTGGTCGATCTGTTCCTGCAGCTCCTGCAGCTCACCAGGCCGGGCTGGAGTCACCGCTGCAGGGGGGGCAACCACTGCGGGGGGGCTGCTACAGCCACGGTGGGAGGCGCAGAGGAGGAAGTTGAGGCTCGGGAAAGGAGCAGGCTGGCGAGGGAAGCCGCCGGTCCGCCGTTCTCACACAGTCTGCTGTTTGGCCCCGCCTTCGGCTTGGACGGTCCCTGCCCTTCAGATTTGGCTCCGCCTCCCTTGGCGTCAGAAGTGGCCATGCGAGCGAGCAGGCGGCGGGTGTTGAGGGTCTCCAGGTTAAAGTGGACTCGTTTGAAGTCTCGGGCGTCCTTAACGGCGTCGGCGGCGTCCTTACTGGCCTCATTGTTCCACTTGGCCGAGGCTCCGGGGGCGGCGGATCGGGGGGGCCGGAGGGGGCTGAGGCTTCGGTAGGTTACAGCTGAACAGAAACAGAGTCACAGTTCATTCGTTACCATGGAAACAGTTCATAAAACAATCTGTTAACCTCTCTTAAGAAGCTTGTGATGATGAGGTTATTAAATGTTGACCTCCCAGTTAAAGACAAACATTTCTATGAACACGGTGATGGTAACAGAACCCGACCTTTTCTCTTTCTCAGCTCGCTGCCTCTTCACGTCTTCATACGTCATGTTCAAAGCTCGATGGATTTTCTGACAAACACACAA
The DNA here is from genome assembly GCF_027596085.1 of Anoplopoma fimbria. Classification (NCBI taxonomy): domain Eukaryota; kingdom Metazoa; phylum Chordata; class Actinopteri; order Perciformes; family Anoplopomatidae; genus Anoplopoma; species Anoplopoma fimbria. The sequence continues at coordinate 29,051,272 of NC_072456.1, forward strand.
ACAAACTTTTTCCTCAGAAACAACACAATCATTTAGGAGCTGTTTGAAATGAGAACACAGTGAGAGGACATCTGTGAACTCGGACACCTGGTTCCATATATATATATACATATATATGTGTATATATATATGTATATATATACACATATATATATACATGTATATATATAGACCTGTCACTAACTCATTTAACAGACAGTCGATGGTTTTGTCGCAGCAGGAATGATGTTTTGTTTTTTTACAGTAAAACTCAGAATCAAACTTGCCATCAGACTAAAACCAGAATCCATAGTGAACCCAAACCAACACTCTGGTTCTCACCTGTGAGGTGTGCAGCCAGTATTTGAGGTTCTGTCGGCGGCGGATGTGTGGAAGGACAAGTTGATAGAACCCGTGTTCACCTGCCAGAGTCAGTAACGCTCCACCAACGCCAACGCACAACAACATGAAGAGACCCGAGAAGTGACTGATCCCCATCTGAAGAGTCTGACAGAGAGGAAGAGGAAGAGGAAGAAGAAAAGAAAAAGAAGAGGAAGAGGACGAAGAAGATGAAGAAGAGGAAAAGGAAGAGGAAGAGGAAGAAGAAGAAGAAGAGGACGAAGAAGAGGAAAAGGAAGCGGAAGAAGAAGAGGAAAAGGAAGAGGAAAAGGAAGAGAAAGAAGAAGAGGAAAAGGAAGAGAAAGAAGAAGAGGAAGATGAAAATGAAAAGGAAGAGGAAGAAGAAGAGGAAGAAGAAGAAAAGGAAGAGGAAGAGGAAGAAGAAGAAGAAAAAGAAGAGGAAGAGGACGAAGAAGATGAAGAAGAGGAAGAGGTAGAAGAAGAAGAAGAGGAAGAAGAAAAGGAAGAGGACGAAGAAGAGGAAGAGGAAAAGGAAGAGGAAGAAGAAGAAGAGGAAGAAGAAGAGGAAGAGGACGAAGAAGAAGAAAAAGAAGTGGAAGAGGACGAAGAAGAGGAAGAGAAAAAGGAAGAGGAAGAAGAAGATGAAGAGGAAAAGGAAAAGGAAGAGGAAGAGGAAAAGGAAGAAGAGGAAGAAGAAGAGGAAGAAGAAGAAAAAGAAGAGGACAAAGAAGAGGAAGAGGAAAAGATCGAGGAAGAAGAGGAAGAAGAGGAAGAGGAAACGATCGAGGAAGAAGATGAAGAAGAGGAAAAGGAAAAGGGAGAGGAAGAAGAAGAGGAAGAGGAAAAGGAAGAAGAAGAAGAGAAAGAAGAAGAGGAAGAGGATGAAGAAGAGGAAGAAGAAGAGGAAGAGGAAGAAGAAGAGGGAGAAGAAGAAGAGGAAGAGGAAGAAAAAGAAGAGAGTAAATGTTCCCTGCCAGGTTCTTGGAGAACCGAACCCTTTTTAAAGGTCAGAACAAGCTGCTAGAACGCCTTCAGGACCAGATGGATCAACAATAAGGGAGACCTTCCAAACAGATGTGACCCGCTCTGCCTCAGTAACATGTTAGCATGTTAGCATTAGCTTATTTTCAGTGAACACAGAGTACAGCTCATATTGGTATTGAACAAATTAACAGACCTGATGATGAAAAGCCAGAGGATTAATAAAGTTATTAATAAAGTTATTCATCCTGAATGGTGAACCATATTTCATCTTCATCCATCCAACAGCCAAGTGGAGGACAGACAGACAGACAGACAGACAGACAGACAGGATGAACATGCAGTGATGATTAGGAGATAATATATTGTAGCAGCTAACAGTGGACAGGATTTGGGGATTTTTTGTGTTTATTAAACTAGAATTTAAACTTGATTATTAATAAACTGTGAAATCAGACAGCAACAGAACTTCTTTTCATCAGATATTTACTGTTCTATGGAACATTCATGATATCAGCTCCTCGGACGTGTTGACGAAGATCTCTACGTTAGAATTTCTATTGTGACCATGACGATCAGAGATCAATCCCACAATGCACCTGGAGTCTCAAATGGTGGACTGTCCTCAAATGGTGGACTGTCCTCATGGTAGACTGTCCTAATGGTAGACTGTCCTAATGTAGACTGTCCTAATGTATACTGTCCTCATGGTAGACTGTCCTCATGGTAGACTGTCCTAATGTATACTGTCCTCATGGTAGACTGTCCTAATGTAGACTGTCCTAATGGTAGACTGTCCTAATGTAGACTGTCCTAATGGTAGACTGGTAGACTATTCATCTAATGGTAGACTGTCCTAATGTTAGACTGTCCTCATGGTAGACTGTCCTAATGTAGACTGTCCTAATGGTAGACTGTCCTAATGGTAGACTGTCCTAATGGTAGACTGTCCTAATGGTAGACTGTCCTAATGGTAGACTGTCCTCATGGTAGACTGTCCTAATGTAGACTGTCCTCATGGTAGACTGTCCTAATGTAGACTGTCCTAATGGTAGACTGTCCTCATGGTAGACTGAGACTGTCCTATGGTAGACTGACTGTCCTAATGGTAGACTGTCCTCATGGTAGACTGTCCTAATGTAGACTGTCCTCATGGTAGACTGTCCTAATGTAGACTGTCCTCATGGTAGACTGTCCTCATGGTAGACTGACCTCATGGTAGACTGTCCTAATGGTAGACTGTCCTAATGGTAGACTGTCCTAATGTAGACTGTCCTCATGGTAGACTGTCCTAATGGTAGACTGTCCTAATGTAGACTGTCCTAATGGTAGACTGTCCTAATGTATACTGTCCTCATGGTAGACTGTCCTAATGGTAGACTGTCCTAATGTAGACTGTCCTAATGTTAGACTGACCTCATGGTAGACTGTCCTAATGTAGACTGTCCTGTCCTAATGTAGACTGTCCTCATGGTAGACTGACCTCATGGTAGACTGTCCTCATGGTAGACTGTCCTAATGGTAGACTGTCCTCATGGTAGTCTGACCTCATGGTAGACTGTCCTCATGGTAGACTGTCCTAATGGTAGACTGTCCTAATGGTAGACTGCCCTAATGGTATATTGTCCTCATGGTAGAGTGTCCTAATGTAGACTGTCCTCATGGTAGACTGTCCTAATGGTATACTGTCCTCATGGTAGACTGACCTCATGGTAGACTGTCCTCATGGTAGACTGTCCTAATGATAGACTGTCCTAATGGTATACTGTCCTCATGGTAGACTGTCCTCATGGTAGACTGTCCTAATGGTATACTGTCCTCATGGTAGACTGTCCTAATGGTATACTGTCCTCATGGTAGACTGTCCTAATGTAGACTGTCCTCATGGTAGACTGTCCTAATGGTAGACTGTCCGAATGGTATACTGTCCGAATGGTAGACTGTCCTAATGTTAGACTGTCCTCATGGTAGACTGTCCTAATGTAGACTGTCCTCATGGTAGACTGACCTCGGTGACGGCGAACACTCGGTTCCCACAGGGAACCACTTTGTACCACTTGTCGTGCATCAGATCCATGTAGCCTTCTGATTTATATCTGCTGATGAATTCTGAGATGTTGGAGGTCAGTGGGGAGTTCTGAGGCAGACCGATACCATAACCTGAACAAAAAATAATAGAGTAAACAACATGCCGATACCATAACCTGAACAAAAAGCATAAACAATAAAGAAGAAGAAGAAGAAGAAGAAGAAGAAGAAGAAGAAGAAGAAGAAGAAGAAGAAGAAGAAGAAGAAGAAGAGCTGCTGCTGCTGCCGGGATCAGAGCTCTCCTCCTCCCTCCGGAGCTCCTCCAGGACAAAGGTCACAGTGAAGCCGGATCTGGTCAGTCCTCGGTGGAGGAATGTTCCACGGTGACATCGGGGACCAGCTTCAAACAGAACTAGATAGAACGTGGACGTAGTTCTCTGAACACTGTTCATACAGAGTGTGTAAACGTTCTATGTTTACTATTCTACAGGGTTCTCTCAGCAGAGTCTCTCAGGAGGAACACGCTCTGAATAAACCTTTAAACTGTCAGAGAGTCCTGCAGGGAGACTGTTCTCCTCGTCTGATTGGTCGAGATGTGGTTGATGATGAAACCTTATGAAACATGTTATAATAAAAAGCTGATGGAACTGAGAGGAAGTGAACGGAGGAAAACCCAGTAGGCAGAGGAAGACATGTTTTTGCCTCACAGTTTGAGGACAAAACACATGAACCTCTGTAACTAGATCCTCACAAAGATACAAGTCCGGTTCAAACACAAACACACAATAAAAACCACGACTCACCTTCGATAGCGAACGGTTTCCCCACTGTCGCCAGTTTACAGTCGGCGTCGATGGAAACCTCGTAATCAAGCAACGCTTTGTCCATGATGGTAACTATGTCCTTCAACACAGAGCGACACGGTTACTATGGTAACTATGTCCTTCAACACAGGGGGTTATCTGTCCTTCAACACAGAGCGACATGGTTACTATGGTAACTATGTCCTTCAACACAGAGCGACACGGTTACTATGGTAACTATGTCCTTCAACACAGAGCGACATGGTTACTATGGTAACTATGTCCTTCAACACAGAGAAACATGGTTACTATGGTAACTATGTCCTTCACATAAAACTACATGGTTACTATGGTAACCATATCGTTCCCCGTGTTTCTTACTTGAGAGTGGCGACCCCCTCAGGTGTCGTGGGCTCGTTGAAGCGCCTCATGTACTCATGCATCTCTGGAAAACTCTTCTTCATGTAATCCTCCGCACTGCTCTCCCTCACCGTACCAAAACGAAAACCCTGAGACGGATGATGCAGCTGACACACCAACGAAGAAGAGAAAGGAGACAGAGTTAAGCAGAGAGATTTACACACTTTATAGTTGACTACAGAAACTAGGAGGATGGAGGAGTCCCTGTCCCCCAGGATCAGTGCTTAGACAGAGGAGGGTCCGATGATGAGGATTTCAGAATTGTCGCTGTTGAGTTTGAGAAAGTTGGCTTGCCTCCAGGTCTTTATATCTGTGAGGCGGTTGGTGGTGGTGGAGAGGGTGGTGGGGGGATGGAGTAGGTGGAGATGTAGAGCTGGGTGTCATCAGCATAGCAGTGGAAGTGGAGACCCTGGTTGCATATGATGTTACCAAGGAGGAGCATGTAGAGGATTAAGAGGAGGGGACCGAGAACTGAACCTTGGGGGACACCTTGAGAGACTGTGTCTGTGTCGGAGTTTAACTTATTGATGTGAATGAACTGTTGAAGGTCAGAGACGTATGATGTGAACCAGGAGAGGGCTGTGCAGTGATGTGGAGGGAGGACTCAGGACGGGGGAGGAGGATGGAGTGGTTGATGGTGTCAAACGCTGCGCTGAGGTCCAGTAGTATGAGAATGTTGAGGGAGTGGTCATCTGAGGAGAGGAGGAGGTCGTTGACGACTTTGATTTGAGCCGTTTATATATATATACTATATATATATATATTATAATACATTATACTATATTATATATTCAGACACTGACCCAGTGTTTTTCTTGGAAGCTGCGGTCTGAACATTAATAATAAAAAGCTAATCACACACACACACACACACACACACACACACACACACACACACACACACACACACACACACACACACACACACACACGCACACACACACACTCTCTCTTATATAAACACTCACAAACGTGTTTCATGCTTCAATCAGCCGCTGAATTAAAAGTGTAATTAGGACGAAGCAGGTGATCCAAAGAGCAGATTAAATCTGTAATTATTTCAGGACAGGAAACAGAAAGTAAACGATTAACGAGTAACGGCTCAGCAGCAAAGACTGAAGTCAACACACTTTTATCAGTATGCTTATGATTTCTGTTCCATTTTCAACACTGAATAATGAATTATGAGATAATCCTGGTGTTCTGGAGCAGCCGTCCCAGGAACCGGGCCGTGGACCAGAACCAGATGCTACAGTGTTATAGATCATATTTGTTAGCTTAGTAAATGAGTTAAAACGTCACTTGAGGGTTTCTTCAGAAAAAGGTGGGGGAGTTAAAAAGAACTAACTTTGATGATAACGCAGAAAAAAAGATAAAAGGTCTTCTTTCATAGTTTTCTCACCAGTCGCAGGATGTCTGCTTCATACTTTGTATGATGAGCTTCTCACCACTCAACTAACGTCAGACCAAGGAGAGACAACGCGTACGGAGATAAAAGCACAACTTCAGGTTCAGGTTTATAGTTAGGATTGTTTTTTTAAATTACAAAGTGTGGTTCTTCTCAGATTTGCTGGATAACAGACACATGTTGAATTACAAGAAAAAGCTTTTAAAATGACTTTGAAGGCTTTGTTTGTCTCACCTTTGCGTCGTGGATTCCTGACACCTCCTCAAACGTCTTCTCCCCCACCATCACGGCTGCAAGATTGGCTGTGTAGCTGGAAAGCACCAGCAGGCAGAAGATGGCCCACAGGTTCATCAGAAACCGACCCGTCCAACACTTCGGCGTCTTGGAGGAGACGGTGCGTCCGAACAGGATAGCGTAGCACAGGTTGAGAGCAGACGAGTACGAAAACACTCTCATCCTGTTGCGTCCGTGAGGTGTCATGCCGTATGGACTCTTCCACTCGTACAGCGTGAGAAAGAGAGCAGTGATGTGCAGTGCCAGGAAGATACCAACCCACATAGACCAGTGCAGGGGCCACATGAAGGCTCCGATGGGGGCCGCGGTGTCCTTACTGCGCACCAGGATGCCCAGGCTGGTAGAGAAGAAGGGCGAGGTGAAGTCGATCACCCGGCTCCGAGCCGAGTTAATACTGAAGGAGGTTACGGCCATGTCTGCCAGGCCGTTCAGAAGATCTCCCACCAGCCCGGTCCAGCGCCCCCCCTTCCACGCTCCGTACTTCCCGTCCCCGACGATGTAAAGGTCGAACTCGAAGCCCAGGTCCTCGCCCAGTTTCTCCAGCAGGTCGATGCAGTATCCGTAGCAACACTTGCTGTGCTCTGCAGGCAGGAAGCTGCTGTTGCCCCCGGCCACCTCCCTGAAGAATCTCTCCAAAGTTTCCGAGCTGTTGGTGCTGGCGTCCAGGCAGTACTGTCCGGCCGGGCAGCTGCCTTCGTCGTCGACATCCCGCGTGAAAACAAAGGGATGTTCCACCAGAGTCACCACCCGAACTCGACTCCCCACCACCGGCATCCCTGGCCTCCAGCGGCCCCTGGTCCTCCCGCTCATCCCCTCTGTCCTGTGGCGGGGTTTGGGTCCCTGCCAGACTCCCTGGTCCTCCACCTGCAGCTGGCCTCCCTCCCAACTGCCCACCGTCACCCAGGTGGGCTGACCCAGCGCATCCCGTCGCAAGCTCCAGATGTGGAAACGCTGCGAGGTGAGGATCTGAGACCTGTTCTGGTGGACTTGGATTGGACCCGTGAGACCGGAGAAAGACGTGTTGGACAAGAACCTGCAGGACAGAAAAACAAAAAAAGACAGAAAACAAAACACAGCAGCTAATACACACACGAGATGTGGGTGGGGCCTCACAGCTGTGAAGTCAGTTCATTGGTCGATCGATGCAATATTCATGACCTTTGAATCATCATTAGGTTTGATCTGTTCTCTGGTGGTTTCCAGATATCCAGTTTCTAAGATTTCACAACCTAGAGAACCAACTTGATATACAGTAAAATAATATTTTGTTGATCAAAATAACAGTCCCCCCCCGGTTGAAGCTTGTTCTTGTACTAACTTATTCTCTTTAGATTCCTCTGCTAAGACTGCACAGGAAGCAGTGGTTTAAAATGTAGGCTGTTTAGTCGTTTTTAATATCAGATTCATATTTATTAGATAAATGTATTTGTTTGCACAATAAAACAAAGCAGCAGAAACACAACCACAAAAGAAAAGAAGCAAGATTTGCTGTTGATGTTGGAAAAAACAATGTGGGTTTATGAGAGCTATCTCCCCTCAGTATTCAGATGTATACCTGAAGCTAATTAGTGACAAATTTAAATTTCCATATTTAAAATCTAAGATTAGAACTGATAGCCGCACAACCACTAACAATGTTTAGATCTCCTTTAATCTCAGTCACAGAGCAGTTGAGCTGAACAAAAAAAACACGGATTTGGAAAAAAAGAGAGAAATAATTCAAACGTCTGGTCAGAACATGAACCTGTCTGATAGTGATGTCATCCACGAGAGTTTCCTGTCGTTACAGGAAGCAGAGGAGACTAACCTTCCTCACATGAATCTATCGTTTGAGCTTTGACCGGAACGCCTCTTCTCCGCTGCAGCGGTTTGAACACACTGACCAGAGTAAGCTCCGCCCCTTGTTGTGTAAACCTGACTTCAAAGAAAAGTCTTTAAAGAAAAATATGAGAAGTGAATACAGAATAGGAAAGTTCTGCTCGAACCAGGAGAGTGTTTCACCCCTAAGAACTCTTCTCAAGTCCCATTCAACGGATTGTTTTGAAATGTGCTGTGACCATCGTGGTCCTCAGAGGATGTTTCCTGTTGATTTTGTTTTGGTGCTAGCTTCATGACAAAAGCTCAACACCACAAAGATGAGAACCTGAAGTGAAGTCCTTTTATTTATTGATAACTGTGAAGTCTGAAGACGATTTCAGGTTCACATGTTGATGGTTCACTATTGTGAGTCTGACTTCATATTCATACCCTCACTTCCTGTTTCTCTTTCATTTCTTTTGTTCTGTTCTCCTACTGCAGCTGATAATCCGTCCTCTGAGGTTTTTATCTCTCAGTCTGAGTGTAATTTCATTTCCTGTGAATGCTTTTGATCTTTTCTGTCACTAAACTGAACGCAGCAGTTAAACCTTTAATCCCCCTCAAACCTGCAGCTTGTCTTCTCTCCTGCTGCTGTCAGACTCTCAGACAAAACTGACTTAACCCCAAGTTGCTCCTGAAGGCCATCGGTGTGGACTGGATGTTGCATGAATGTTAGTTAGAGTCTGATGGTGGCACCTTGATGGTAGCCTGTCATCAGTGTGTGAATGGGTGAATGATATGTAACATACTACTGACTGTAAGTCGCTTTGGAGAAAAGCGTCTGCTAAATGACTGTAATGTAATGTAATGTAATGACTTTGCTGCTTGTCGCAGTGTTTGTCAGTGTATCGCAGTGTTCCTCTATATTTACTGATTTATTTACTGATGTCTGATATGTATATAAACATCCATATATCTATATCTATCTATATAATAATAATAATAATCAATCCTTTATTAGTCCCACAATGGGGAAATTATTTCTCTGCATTTAACCATCCCGGAGGAGCAGTGGGCTGCAATGAAGCGCCCGGGGAGCAACTTGGGGTTAGGTGTCTCGCTCAAGGACACCTCGGCATGTTGCCGGTAGATAGATATATATATTTAAACACACAGAGAAAATAAGAGGAAAGACACAGATTTTATTTATGAATATGAAGATGTGTGTGTGTTTCCTCCTTCCTCTCTCGGGTGCTACAGCCTTAACTCCTACCCTTTTCCTCCACTTCACTGATAACACACAACTGTCTGCATGAACATTCAAAGAGCAGAACTCATTCGGACTAAAATGAGGAATACATGCTAATATTTCACTGTCATTGATGAACACTGGTTATGAATCTACTGCTGTTTGGAGACTGTGTGGCACATAAACACTAATGAGTTCTGTGTTTAGACACATTGAGGTCGGGAAGATATTTGATCTTCATAAATAAATAAATAACAGGCGATACTTTGCTGTGGTTGTGTTTTTACCTGGACAGGTACTGTCCGGAGGATGGCACCTCGTGTTTGTGGGGTTTGTCGTAGCAGTTCACCATGTTCGGGATCAGAGCCAGGTCTGGTCTCACCAAGGTTGCCGCGGCGATGGCCCTGGTGACGAGCTGCAGGGCATCGCTGACGTAGAAGTCGAGCGGTTTCCTTTCCACCTCTCCGTAGGCCAGCAGGCCGAGAGGCAGCCCGATGGCGTGCAGTGCGTCGGGGCTGATGGGCTGGCCCAGCACCCAGTGCACCATGGGTAAGGTCAGGCCCAGGTCCTGTGCGCTGCGCAGCACCGCCGCCGCGCACTGGGGGTCCGCTCCGAACAGCAGCACCGACGCAGGCGAGGGTTGGTTCTGTCGGAAGTGTCGTGAAAGGAAGTCGTGGATCTGAGTGTCGTCATGTGCTGACTGCGTCAGGTTCAGCAGGGCACGCACATGCCAGGTGACTCCGCCCCCACCGTCCCATGATGCACCGCTCCAACTCCCGCTGTCCAGCAGCCGCAGGAGACCCCGAGCCTCCTCCCAGCCTCGACACAGAACCACGGTACCCTCCCTCCAACCAGATCGCTTCAGAACCGTCAGCAGCAGGTCGGACAGACCGGACTCTGGAACCCCCATCGCCATCTGTAGGTGGAACCGGTTCTATGCAGGACCAGGAGTTGGAATCAGGAACAGAACCAGAAGGAGAACAACAACAACATGTCAGAACACATAATCAGCTATCATCAATCAGATATCACAGAACATGTGATCCTCTCTGGTGTCTGGAGGACAAAACTAGTTCTGGAGAGCAACGTTAGACAAACCAAGAGAGAACCATCAAATAACCATTAAATAGCCATCAGCTACACATCAGAGAACCAACAGAGATCCATCAGAGAACCAATAGAGATCCATCAGAGAACCAATAGAGATCCATCAGAGAACCAACAGAGATCCATCAGAGAACCAACAGAGATCCATCAGAGAACCAATAGAGATCCATCAGAGAACCAATAGAGATCCATCAGAGAACCAACAGAGATCCATCAGAGAACTAACAGAACCAACAGACATCCATCAGAGAAGGAGGATGATGAAGAGGAGGATGAGGAGGATGAGGAGGATGAAGAGGAGGATGAAGAGGATGAAGAGGAGGATGAAGAGGATGAAGAGGAGGATGAGGAGGAGGATGAAGAGGAGGATGAGGTGGAGGATGAAGAGGAGGATGAGGTGGATGAAGAGGAGGATGAGGAGGAGGATGACGAGGAGGATGAGGAGGAGGATGAAGAGGAGGATGAGGAGGATGAAGAGGAGGATGAGGAGGAGGATGAAGAGGAGGATGAGGAGGATGAAGAGGAGGATGAAGAGGAGGATGAGGTGGATGAAGAGGAGGATGAGGAGGAGGATGACGAGGAGGATGAGGAGGATGAAGAGGAGGATGAGGAGGATGAAGAGGAGGATGAGGAGGAGGATGAAGAGGAGGATGAAGAGGAGGATGAAGAGGAGGATGAGGAGGATGAAGAGGAGGATGAGGAGGAGGATGAGGAGGAGGATGAGGAGGATGAGGAGGATGATGAAGAGGAGGATGAAGAGGAGGATGAAGAGGACTAATGATGACCGGTGTTACAGATCAATAACTTTTATTAATAAACAGTTTGTGTTTCCTGAGGTGAAAATAAAACCAGCAGCCCTCCAGGTAAACCCTGAGGCATCCTGGGAAATGTAGGAAATCCCTGAGTGAAGCAGAGCTCATGTCTAAAATGTAGAACATGACAAACCCAATAACAATAATCCTCAGAGTCAGCGGGTCACTTCCTGTTGATGATTGGATTCATGTTCACAAACAATACTCTTCAGGTTTCCTCGAGTTCTGACCTGAATCCTCACTCCTTGAACCCTTTCCTCACCTCCTCACTCCTTGAACCCTTTCCTCACCTCCTTCACTTGTTATTTAATCCTTTCCTCACCTCCTCACTCCTTGAATCCTTTCCTCACCTCCTCACTCCTTGAATCCTTTCCTCACCTCCTCACTCCTTGAATCCTTTCCTCACCTCCTCAATCCTTTCCTCAGCTCCTCACTCCTTGAATCCTTTCCTCACCTCCTTCACTCGCTGAAGGATGATCATTAGTGATCCGGTGTTTGATGTCCCGTCTCCTGGTTGTGAAGTCTGACAGCAGCAGGAAGCAAAGACCTGCTCCATCTCCTCTTAACACCGTCAGGGGGAGGAGTCATGTTCTCCATCTCCTCTTAACACCGTCAGGGGGAGGAGTCATGTTCTCCATCTCCTCTTAACACTGTCAGGGGGAGGAGTCATGTTCTCCATCTCCTCTTAACACCGTCAGGGGGAGGAGTCATGTTCTCCATCTCCTCTTAACACTGTCAGGGGGAGGAGTCATGTTCTCCATCTCCTCTTAACACCGTCAGGGGGAGGAGTCATGTTCTCCATCTCCTCTTAACACTGTCAGGGGGAGGAGTCATGTTCTCCATCTCCTCTTAACACCGTCAGGGGGAGGAGTCATGTTCTCCATCTCCTCTTAACACCGTCAGGGGAGGAGTCATGTTCTCCTCTTAACACTGTCAGGGGAGGAGTCATGTTCTCCATCTCCTCTTAACACTGTCAGGGGAGGAGTCATGTGCTCCATCTCCTCTTAACACCGTCAGGGGAGGAGTCATGTTCTCTCCCCTACGTTCTCCTTTCTCCCACCACTTCCACTGTAACCAGTGAGCATCCCAGTGACAGCTGCTCTTCTTCACCAGTGTGTTGAGTCGATAAAGGTCCTCCTCCTAGAGACCTGGTTCTCCTCCAAGAGACCTGGTTCTCCTCCAAGAGACCTGGTCCTCCTCAGCAGACTGCTCCGCCCCTTTGTGTTGTCCCTCATGTCCACTTTATAGTTCAGGTGAACACCTCGGTACCTGTAAGATCTCACCATCTCAGTGTCCCTTCCCCTCCCCCTGTCCTCCACCATGTCCTCCACTATGTCCCCCCTGTCCTCCACTATGTCCTCCACTATGTCCTCCACTATGTCCTCCACTATGCCCTCCACTATGCCCTCCACCATGTCCTCCACTATGTCCTCCACTATGCCCTCCACTATGCCCTCCACTATGCCCTCCACCATGTCCTCCACTATGCCCTCCACTATGCCCTCCACTATGCCCTCCACTATGCCCTCCACTATGCCCTCCACCATGTCCTCCACTATGCCCTCCACTATGCCCTCCACCATGTCCTCCACTATGCCCTCCACTATGCCCTCCACTATGTCCTCCACTATGTCCTCCACTATGCCCTCCACTATGCCCTCCACTATGTCCTCCACTATGTCCTACATCATGTCCTCCACCATGTCCTCCACTATGTCCTCCACCATGTCCTCCAACAGGTCCTCCACCATGTCCTCCACCATGTCAGTGTCCCTGGATGTCCACTGGTACCAGAGGAGAGGGTTTGAACCTCCACTAGCTCTTTGGTTCCTGCTGAGTAGATCACAGGGGGCTTTGATCTGATGAAGTTGTCCTGTCATGTGTACGAAGCTGTTTGACCCTGTCTTGGCTATATGTATATATATATACATGTATATATACATGTATATATACATATATACAGCGGGTAAAATAAGTATTGAACACGTCACCATTCTTCTCAGTAAATATATTTCTAAAGGTGCTATTGACATTACATTTTCACCAGATGTCCATAACAACCCAAGTAATCCATACATACAAAGAAAACAAAACAAATAACTTCAGAAATTAAGTTATGTGTAATAAAATGGAATGACACAGGGAAAAAGTATTGAACACATGAAGAAAGGGAGGTGCAGAAAGGCATGGAAAGCCAAGACACCAGCTGAACTCTATCAGTAATTAGAAAGCAGTCCTGCCCCTTGTCAGTGCAAATTAATATCAGCTGGTTCAGTCCCAACTGATGGCCTATAAAAAGGTGTCTCATTACCAAGGTGTCACACAAGAAACATCCCATGATTGGTAAAAGCAAAGAGCTCTCTCAAGACCTTCTCAATCTTAAAAACTTCTGAATGTTCCAGTGAGCACTGTTGGGGCCATAATCCGGAAAGAACATCATTTCACCATAAACCGGCCACGACCAGGTGCTCCTCGCAAGATTTCTGACAGAGGAGTGAAACGAATTATCAGAAGAGTTGTCCAAGAGCCAAGGACCACTTGTGGAGAGCTTCAGAAAGACCTGGAATTAGCAGGTACAATTATTTCAAAGAAAACAATAAGTAATGCATCAACCGCCGTGGCCTGTATGTATGCTCACCACGCAAGACTCCATTGCTGAAGAAAAAGCATGTTGAAGCTTGTTTAAAGTTTGCTGCACAACATTTAGACAAGCCTGTGAAATACTGGGAGAATATAGTCTGGTCAGATGACACCAACATTGAACTCTTTGGATGCCATAATACACACCATGTTTGGAGGTCAAATGGCACTGCACATCACCCCAAAAACACCATACCAACAGTGAAGTTTGGAGGTGGGAACATCATGGTGTGGGGCTGTTTTTCAGCATACGGCACTGGCAAACTTCATATAATTGAAGGAAGGATAAATGGAAAAATGTAGCATTCTTGATAAAAATCTGCTGCCATCTAGCAGGATGATGAAGATGAAACGAGGGTGGACATTTCAGCAAGACAATGATCCCAAACACACAGCCAAGGAAACTCTCAGTTGGTTTCAGAGAAAGAAAATAAAGCTGCTAGAATGGCCCAGCCAATCACCTGATTTGAATCCAATAGAAAATCTATGGAAAAACATTATAGAGACACTAGTTATGGACCGGTACCTAAGAGTGCTGCCTTATGAGGCCAAAAAAGTAATAAGTCACCAAAGATTAGCAACATCGACCCCGGTGGACCCTGAACCTCAACCTGGACTAAGTGGAAATGACGGTGTTGGCTCTCTGGAAAGGCCACCTCTTAGAGGTCAGTATGGAACAGTGCAGTTGCAGGACCACACCCTAAGTAATGCCTTAAGAAATGTCCAGGTGCTAGAGGGCACTTTGGTGGGAACCAGGTTAACTCCTTCCTACCCTCACTTTGCAGTAAAAAATGGCCTATTATATCAGGTAGTGAAAGCTAATGATAAAGTCGTGGAGCAACTCCTCGTTCCCCAACCTCATCGCTCTACAATTCTGCAGCTAGCCCACACCCACTTGCTAGGAGCTCACTTGGGGGTAGAGAAAACAAAGGAAAGGGTATTACAAAGGTTCTTTTGGCCAGGAGTTCACAAGCAGGTAGAGAACTACTGCCGCAGTTTCCCAGATTGCCAGATAACAGCCCCCAAACCGACGTATCGGAACCCCCTTGTCCCTTTGCCCATCGTAGAAACCCCATTCGAAAGGGTGGGGATGGATATTGTGGGTCCCCTCCCCAAGAGTGCTCGAGGACATCAGTTCATCTTGGTCATATTAGATTATGCCACCCAGTACCTGGAAGCTGTCCCCTTAAGAAAGGCGAATGCCAAAGAAATAGCCAAAGAACTGTTCCTCTTCAGCAGCCGCGTAGGGATTCCAAAAGAGATCCTTACGGACCAAGGGAGCCCCTTTATGTCCAGGGTCACCTAGGAGTTGTGCTCGCTGCTGCAGGTAAAACAGGTGAGAACCTCGGTGTACCGCCCCCAGACGGATGGGTTAGTGGAGAGGTTTAACAAGACTCTCAAAGCCATGCTGAGGAAGGCCATCGACAAAGATGGAAGAAATTGGGACCAGCTTCTCCCCTACCTTCTGTTTGCGGTAAGAGAAGTTCCTCAGTCTTCCACTGGTTTCTCACCCTTTGACCTGTTGTATTCCCACAAACCCAGGGGTCTTTTAGACATAGCCAAGGAGACTTGGGAGGAGCAACCCTGTCCACACCGGACCATGATCGAACATGTAGGGGCGATGCGAGACAGGATGGCAGCGGTGGTCCCCATTGTGAAGGAGCACCTGGAGAAAGCCCAGAGAGATCAGAGTGCTGCTTATAACTGAGGAGCCCAACCCAGAGAATTCAAACCAGGAGACAGAGTCCTAGTTCTGGTCCCCACGGTGGAATGTAAGTTCTTGGCTACTTGGCAGGGACCTTATGAAGTAATTGAAAAAGTAGGGGACGTCAATTACAAAATACGGCAACCCGGGAGGCGTAAAGGTGAGCAAATTTACCATATTAACCTCTTAAAGAAATGGTATGATCGAGAGACATTGTTTACTTGCCTTCCCCCTTGAGAGGCAAAAGAACCGGCCAGACAAGCCAGACAACACGGTACGCTTCTGTAATGATTTCAGAAAAGTAAATGAAGTGTCGGAATTTGATGCATACCCCATGCCTCGCGTCGATGAGCTTATTGAGAGTCTGGGCAATGCTCGTTTCATAACTACTCTTGACCTAACGGAGGGGTACTGGCAGGTTCCCTTGTCTGCAGGGTCAAAGGAGAAGACGGCCTTTGCCACCCCTGGAGGTCTGTGGCAGTACCGGATGATGCCGTTTGGAGCTCCCGCCACATTTCAATGCTTGATGGATCAGGTACTTAAACCCCACAAAGAGTATGCATCTGCCTATTTGGATGATGTGGTGATTCAGAGTCCAGACTGGGAAAGTCACTTGCCTCGTGTGCAGAAGGTCCGACTTCAGCCGGGAGTTTGTGGTCCAGGCAGATGCCTCGGAGGTGGGTTTGGGCGCGGTGCTAGCCCAGATCAATGAAGGTGAGGAACACCCAGTCCTTTATTTGAGTCGGAAAATGCTGCCCAGAGAGAAAAGAAATATGCTATATATATATATATATATTTAAAAAAATCTGATGAAGAATAAGTTCTTGACCCCCCCCTCCTCTGGTCCCCCATAGGTTGGAGTCTGGTTCCTGGAAGGCAGAGACAGTTATAAAGACCTTCCAGACTCCTGTAGCTGATTTTACTCCTCCTCATCCTCTTCCTCCTCATTACTCATCCTCCTCCTTTCTCCTCCTCCTCAGCTCCCTCTGCTCAGTCTCCATCTCCTCCTTGTTTCTACTCTTGAATAGATTCTAGTTTCAGATTCTTCTCTGTACTCACCACTCAACAGCAGAGGTCAGAAGTCACATCACCAGCAGCAGCTTCAGATCAACACTTCACCAACAGGGAAACCGACAAACTCAAAGATTTATCATAAAAAATGTCCTGAAAACTGAAACTACTTCTCTGAACAAATACATTGTTAAAAAGTAAAGTTTCTGTTTGTCGCTGAATCAATGAAACCAAAAAGAGAGAAACGAGATCAAAGAAGTCCAATAAATATGAATAAAACATAAAAAGAAGAAGAGATGAAAAGATCTCCGTCTCTTTCACTAACCAGGAATATATTTCAGTGGACATATCAGCATGAACGTCTACTGAACACAGCTCTGTTGTTGTTGTTGTTGTTGACATCAGGTGGAGATGACATCCAGCCCGTTCGCCAAATACTGATGTTTGTATTCTTGTTGCTTACTATCAGAATATGTCACATGACGAGGGTCGAGGTGTTTCCAGAGGAAGAACTCATCAGGTCAAAGGTCACTCTACGGAGGGAAGATGAGTTCAGTTACACTTTTCATTAAATAATCCACTGCAGCTCAAATGAAGCTTTAATATTCAATTCTTGATTTTCAAGAAGGTTCCTCTGGAAATCTTTACTCAACAGAAGTAACTAAACTGCTATGATGTCATTGTCAGTGATCTGGAGCAACCAGATGTATGGATCAGCTGCCTGGTTACCATGGAGACAGAAGCAGGTCGTCAGAGGAAACCAGCGCTCTCTTAAAGGGACAGAGGACACTTCTGAGGACAGGAAGTGAGGTCGTCTGCAGTACTCTCTGTTTATGCATTAGAAGTCTAGTTTGTTTGTGTGAGCTGTTATCATCTGAGTGGATCCACTTAGTCCACACTTCTGGTTCTTCAGGTTCTCCTTTACTGAGAGAACCCAACTGCTGTTATCATCTGAGTGGATCAACTTAGTCCACACTTCTGGTTCTTCAGGTTCTCCTTTACTGAGAGAACCCGACTGCTGTTATCATCTCAGTGGATCCACTTAGTCCGAACTCCTGGTTCTTCAGGTTCCGTTATTGAGAGAACCCGACTGCTGTTATCATCTCAGTGGATCCACTTAGTCCGAACTCCTGGTTCTTCAGGTTCCGTTACTGAGAGAACCCGACTGTGAGCTGCTCATGACACAGAACCTGAGTTCTGTGTCCTGGTTTAATAAATCTGTATGAGAGATATTAAATAATGCGTTTCCTCTGCAGCTGCAGGAATGATGATCACGGTTCAAAGGAGAACCGTGAGCTGCTAACTGAGCAGAGAGAGGATCGCTGGCTGCACGCTCTTTAAATATTGTAATAAGCTCTCATTACTGCAGCAAACACATTGGAACCAGTCTGCAGATACGTACGGTGGCCCTGAAGGTTAAAACACACTCACACGTTTTGTGAAATGTTGTGTTTTGACCCTCAGGGCCACCATAGCTGTGAGTTTTCTCTTCATCACCAACACGCTCTGAAAACTGTTAGTGTTTCTGTTCTTAGAGAAAGCAGGATTAGCTGACTGCTGGATTTCATATTTGGAAGTTGTCCAGCTGTCAGACATCCCATAATACACTGTTCAAAACTCAGTGGACACCATGGAGATGACAGCTCAGAGGTTTGTGTCTCCAATCACAGCAAACAGCTTTCATCTCAACCAGATCATAAAGATCCTCATTAAAGGTCTGGACAAAGTTTACCTCTTCAGGACTAAATGAGCTCATAACTCAAAATAATATATATATATATATATATATATATATATGTATAC
>NC_072456.1:29074668-29112168 GCF_027596085.1 Anoplopoma fimbria
GTCTTTAGTCTGTCTTTAGTTTGTCTTCAGTCTATCTTTAGTTTGTCTTCAGTCTGTCTGTCTTTAGTTTGTCTTCAGTCTGTCTTCAGTCTGTCTTTAGTTTGTCTTCAGTCTGTCTTTAGTCTGTCATTAGTTTGTCTTCTGTCTGTCTTTAGTTTGTCTTCAGTCTGTCTTCAGTTTGTCTTTAGTTTGTCTTCAGTCTTTTTTTAATGTGAAGTCTGTCTTCAGTCTGACTTTAGTTTGTCTTTAGTCTGTCTTCAGTCTGTCTTCAGTCTGTCTGTCTTTAGTTTGTCTTCAGTCTGTCTTCAGTCTGTCTTTAGTTTGTCTTCAGTCTGTCTTTAGTCTGTCATTAGTTTGTCTTCAGTCTGACTTTAGTTTGTCTTCAGTCTGTCTTCAGTCTGTCTTTAGTTTGTCTTCAGTCTGTCTTCAGTCTGTCTTTAGTTTGTCTTTAGTTTGTCTTTAGTTTGTCCTCAGTCTGTCTTCAGTCTGACTTTAGTTTGTCTTCAGTCTGTCTTTAGTTTGTCTTCAGTCTGTCTTTAGTTTGTCTTCAGTCGGTCTGTAGTTTGTCTTTAGTCTGTCTTCAGTCTGTCTTTAGTTTGTCTTCACTCTGTCTTCAGTCTGTCTTTAATCTGTCTTCAGTTTGTCTTCAGTCTGTCTTTAGTCTGTCTGTAGTTTGTCTTCATTCTGTCTTCAGTCTGTCTTTAGTCTGTCTTTAGTTTGTATTTAGTTTGTCTTCACTCTGTCTTCAGTCTGTCTTTAATCTGTCTTCAGTTTGTCTTCAGCCTGTCGTCAGTCTGTCTTCAGTCTGTCTTTAGTTTGTCTTTAGTTTGTCTTTAGTCTGTCTTTAGTTTGTCTTCAGTCTATCTTTGGTTTGTCTTCAGTCTGTCTGTCTTTAGTTTGTCTTCAGTCTGTCTTTAGTCTGTCATTAGTTTGTCTTCAGTCTGTCTTTAGTTTGTCTTCAGTCTGTCTTCAGTTTGTCTTTAGTTTGTCTTCAGTCTTTTTTTAATGTGAAGTCTGTCTTCAGTCTGACTTTAGTTTGTCTTTAGTCTGTCTTCAGTCTGTCTTCAGTCTGTCTTTAGTTTGTCTTCAGTCTGTCTTCAGTCTGTCTTAAGTTTGTCTTCAGTCTGACTTTAGTTTGTGTTTAGTCCGTCTGCAGAGTCGTGGTTCAGTCTTAAAGAAAGTCTGAGGTTCATTTCACTAAAAGCTCAGCCGTCCAGAGTCTTTGATTAAAGAGGACAGACGGATCAATGAGTCTCGCTGCCGGCTGGCTCTGATCCATCACATCCATCACATCAGGCCCAGGATACATTAAACCAGCAGCTGTTTACATCCAACATTTAGGTAATCTCTGCTCCAACCAATCACATGGGCCCACAGCCAGCTGGACTCTGCCGGTCCTTAGCTGATTCTCCTCCACCAGGTCCAGATCTGTCTGTTGAGCCCAAGAGACAGGTCCAGACCCAGACACAGGTCCAGATCTGTCTGTTGAGCCCCAGAGACAGGTCCAGACCCAGAGACAGGTCCAGATCTGTCTGTCGAGCCCCAGAGACAGGTCCAGACCCAGACACAGGTCCAGACCCAGAGACAGGTCCAAATCTGTCTGTCGGACAAAGAGACAGGTCCAGATCTGTCTGTTGGACCCAGAGACAGGTCCAGACCCAGACACAGGTCCAGACCCAGAGACAAGTCCAGACCCAGAGACAGGTCCAGATCTGTCTGTCGAGCCCCAGAGACAGGTCCAGACCCAGACACAGGTCCAGACCCAGAGACAGGTCCAAATCTGTCTGTCGGACCCAGAGACAGGTCCAGATCTGTCTGTTGGACCCAGAGACAGGTCCAAAATCTGTCTGTCGGACCTAGAGACAGGTCCAGACCCAGAGACAGGTCCAGACCCAGAGACAGGTCCAAATCTGTCTGTCGGACCCAGACACAGGTCCAGATCTGTCTGTTGGACCCAGAGACAGGTCCCAAATCTGTCTGTCGGACCCAGAGACAGGTCCAGATCTGTCTGTTGGACCCAGAGACAGGTCCAAAATCTGTCTGTCGGACCCAGAGACAGGTCCAGATCTGTCTGTTGGACCCAGAGACAGGTCCAAAATCTGTCTGTCGGACCCAGAGACAGGTCCAGACCCAGACACAGGTCCAGACCCAGAGACAGGTCCAAATCTGTCTGTCGGACCCAGACACAGGTCCAGATCTGTCTGTTGGACCCAGAGACAGGTCCAAAATCTGTCTGTCGGACCCAGAGACAGGTCCAGACCCAGACACAGGTCCAGACCCAGAGACAGGTCCAAATCTGTCTGTCGGACCCAGACACAGGTCCAGATCTGTCTGTTGGACCCAGAGACAGGTCCCAAATCTGTCTGTCGGACCCAGAGACAGGTCCAGATCTGTCTGTTGGACCCAGAGACAGGTCCAAAATCTGTCTGTCGGACCCAGAGACAGGTCCAGACCCAGACACAGGTCCAGACCCAGAGACAGGTCCAAATCTGTCTGTCGGACCCAGACACAGGTCCAGATCTGTCTGTTGGACCCAGAGACAGGTCCCAAATCTGTCTGTCGGACCCAGAGACAGGTCCAGACCCAGACACAGGTCCAGATCTGTCTGTCGGACCCAGAGACAGGTCCAGACCCAGACACAGGTCCAGATCTGTCTGTCAAGCCCCAGAGACAGGTCCAGACCCAGAGACAGGTCCAAATCTGTCTGTCGGACCCAGAGACAGGTCCAGACCCAGAGACAGGTCCAGATCTGTCTGTCGGACCCAGAGACAGGTCCAGACCCAGAGACAGGTAAATCTGTCTGTCGGACCCAGAGACAGGTCCAGACCCAGACACAGGTCCAGACCCAGACCCAGGTCCAGGTCCAGATCTGTCTGTCGAGCCCTAGAGACAGGTCCAGACCCAGAGACAGGTCCCAAATCTGTCTGTCGGACCCAGAGACAGGTCCAGACCCAGAGACAGGTAAATCTGTCTGTCGGACCCAGAGACAGGTCCAGACCCAGAGACAGGTCCAGATCTGTCTGTCTGTCCCAGAGCCCAGGCAGAGACAGGTCCAGGCCCAGAGACAGGTCCAAATCTGTCTGTCGAGCCCCAGAGACAGGTCCAGACCAAGAGACAGGTCCAAATCTGTCTGTCGGACCCAGAGACAGGTCCAGATCTGTCTGTCGAGCCCCAGAGACAGGTCCAGACCAAGAGACAGCCATGACGCTCTGGTCTCACCTCCTTACTGAAGGTATCACTTCAGTAAACAGCATCATGGGAAATAGGTTCATGCAGCAACAATGTGATTGGAGCAGAAATTAGGTAAAGTTATTGTGAAGCCTAAGTGACGTCTAAGCCCCGCCCCTCTTCTTCTGTCACCAGTGGCGATCTGTGACATAGGAGAGGTCAAAGGTCAGCTGATGTGATCGTTGTTGAAGATTGAATTAACTGAAGGTCACAATCATTACAGCACTGATGCATGCTGGGAAACATGGCAGCCTGCCAGTTTCCCAAAATGTTTCAGAGCGTAACCAACAGCATTATCTGTCACATACACACACTCACACACACACTCACACACACTCTCACTCACTCACTCACTCACTCACTCACTCACTCACACAAACACACACACAAGCAAAAACACACACACAAGCAAAAACACACACACAAGCAAAAACACACTCACACACACACAAACACACACACAAGCAAAAACACACACACACACACACACACACACACAGCAAAAACACACACACACACACACACACACACACACACACACACACTCTCACACACACACACACACACACACACTCACACACACACAAAAAAAACACACTCACACACTCTCACACACACACACACACACACACACACACACACACACACACACACTGTGTGTACACAGTCTGTAGTATAAAGTACTGACACAAACACACAGTCTGTAGTATAAAGTACTGACACAAACTCACAGTCTGTAGTATAAAGTACTGACACAAACACACAGTCTGTAGTATAAAGTACTGACACAAACTCACAGTCTGTAGTATAAAGTACTGACACAAACTCACAGTCTGTAGTATAAAGTACTGACACAAACTCACAGTCTGTAGTATAAAGTACTGACACAAACTCACAGTCTGTAGTATAAAGTACTGACACAAACTCACAGTCTGTAGTATAAAGTACTGACACAAACACACAGTCTGTAGTATAAAGTACTGACACAAACTCACAGTCTGTAGTATAAAGTACTGACACAAACTCACAGTCTGTAGTATAAAGTACTGACACAAACACACAGTCTGTAGTATAAAGTACTGACACAAACTCACAGTCTGTAGTATAAAGTAACCAACACACAGCTGCTGTTCTCCATCAGAGAGGTGGAGGATAATCCTACAAACAGTAAATAAATGTTTGACTCCATCAGAGAGAATCCAGCAGCTCAGTCACACTGGATTTATTTCACACAAAACACTACAACTACACAACTACACAACTACAACACAAGAAGAAGAGAGAGGAACAGAAACTGTCAACACTGAAGAGGAGACTCCAGAGATAAAACATCAAATATCATCAGTCTGATGTAACAGAGGGAAATAAATCAATAAATGAATCAGTTATTCTGAACCAACTGAAGAGTGTCTTTGTGTTTAAAGGTGAACCTCTGTGATTGATGACAGAACGGCTTTCTGCTTCACAAACACGTTCATGAACATAATGTACAGCCCACGGACAAGTTCAAGGTCATTTCCTGAGTTCATAACTCATAAGTCATATAGTTTCCCATTTAATTGTATCATATATATTTTATATATATATATATTTTTTATATATATATATATATATATATATATATATATATATATATATCCAGACCTTTGAATATATATATATAGTACCAGTCAAAAGTTTGGACACATTTTTATTTTTTCTACATTGTAGATTAATATTGAAGACATCCAAACTATGAAGGAACACATATGGAATTATGTGGTAAACAAACGACTGCTCAACAAACCAGAATATGTTTTATATTTTAGAATCTTCAAAGTAGTTGAATGAGAAGGAGTGTCCAAACTTTTGACTGGTACTGTATATAAAATATATATCTTAACACTTGTCAATCGCAGGCTTTTCACAGGCTTTTCAAAACAAACTGCAGTCTGAACTAACTGATGATGTTTCCTCTTCCACTGCACTCTGAATCTGTTCTGTATGTGATGTTTCCTCTTTCACTGCACTCTGAATCTCTATCTGTAATGTTTCCTCTTTCACTGCACTCTGAATCTCTTCTATCTGTGATGTTTCCTCTTCCACTGCACTCTGAATCTCTTCTGTATGTGATGTTTCCTCTTCCACTGCACTCTGAATCTGTTCTGTATGTAATGTTTCCTCTTCCACTGCACTCTGTAATGTTTCCTCTTCCACTGCACCCTGAATCTCTTCTATCTGTGATGTTTCCTCTTCCACTGCACTCTGAATCTCTTCTATCTGTGATGTTTCCTCTTCCACTGCACTAATCTCTTCTATCTGTTTTTCCTCTTCCACTGCACCCTGAATCTCTTCTATCTGTGATGTTTCCTCTTCCACTGCACTCTGAATCTCTATCTGTAATGTTTCCTCTTCCACTGCACTCTGAATCTCTATCTGTATGTGATGTTTCCTCTTCCACTGCACTCTGAATCTCTATCTGTATGTGATGTTTCCTCTTCCACTGCACTCTGAATCTCTATCTGTATGTGATGTTTCCTCTTCCACTGCACTCTGAATCTCTATCTGTAATGTTTCCTCTTCCACTGCACTCTGAATCTCTATCTGTAATGTTTCCTCTTCCACTGCACTCTGAATCTCTATCTGTATGTGATGTTTCCTCTTCCACTGCACTCTGAATCTCTTCTGTATGTGATGTTTCCTCTTTCACTGCACTCTGAATCTCTTCTGTATGTGATGTTTCCTCTTTCACTGCACTCTGAATCTCAGGCTGTTAAAACACATCACATCCATATCATCATCATCATGGAGGACTGAGTGTGACTGTGTGTGAATACAGGAAAACAATGTCACCTGACTTCTATTACATATTTGTGCTCGAAGATTTTTTTTCTCAGCAGTAGAAGAGTCGTCCTTCAAAGAAGACATGAGTGTGTTATTATTCAGTCAGTGTGCGATGTTACAGGAATAAATAAGAGAGGCTCATCTGTAACCTACTTAAGTTTAATACTGAATATAAATATTGCAGAAACAATTTTTGAATGAAGCAGAATTTGTGTTGATGAACGTGAACTGAATTCCTGACATACTGGAAACTGTTAGTTCTTGTTTGTCCCACAGGACCTGAACACATCGTCATTGCATGCTGTTCCAGAGGGTGTGTGTGTGTGTGTGTGTGTGTGTGTGTGTGTGTGTGTGTGTGTGTGTGTTTAATGCGGGGTCTCTAGCTGGTCTGGGGTCAGTCTGATAAGTTATCAGCAGTCTGTTTATCAGGCTGCAGAGACTCAAACGTGGACAGCTAATTATGAGCTTGTTAAGTCTCCTAACGAGGAAGTCTTAATGAGATTCAGTCTGACAGCTCATTCAGACTAAAACATCACAACAGGTTTCTGCTTATTAATAAAAGGTCAAACGCCACGACTCCATCAAATACAACTTCCAGAGTGCTTTGCTGAAGGCTTTCAGGAACACTTCATGG
The DNA here is from genome assembly GCF_027596085.1 of Anoplopoma fimbria. Classification (NCBI taxonomy): domain Eukaryota; kingdom Metazoa; phylum Chordata; class Actinopteri; order Perciformes; family Anoplopomatidae; genus Anoplopoma; species Anoplopoma fimbria. The sequence goes on from NC_072456.1 coordinate 29,081,354, forward strand.
GTTTAATAGTCTGTTTGTGACAAATTATGTCTTTATATTTCCTGTAATTTGTCACTAATTCCAGCTCCATTTGTTCAACTAATTCCAGTTAATCACTGAAGTTTGTCTCAGTCAAACATCCAATTCAACATATGTATAAAATAAATCCTATATTTTACTAACTTGGGCTGAAATGGAGCTGCTATTTCAGAAAGAACAATTAATTAAACAATTAATTTTCCGCTTAAAACAAAGTTCTTTCCAGGAAACGTCCATCTCTAACGTTTCATAAGTGGTAATAGGTGTTTACCTGCAGCTCTAACGATCATGGAACTAGAGTTATATGTGTAACCACCAAGAACTGAAATATGGATGAAAACTTTTCAGTGACAACCACTAATCCTGTATTTAAAACATATTTGATATTTTCATGTAGCTGAATATCAATCTGTATACTAAGATAATGTTCGTTTACTCTTATGAGTTATTTCTAACTTTGTTTATTTGACCTTTGAATAGTTTTTTTTAGCTCTGGTGAATGCTTTATTGGTCAATTCAGTTTACAATGGTCTCGATGTGGACGTTAATGATTAATGTGAGTTCTGATAAAAAACAATCAGGTAAGAGGGTAATTTCACCAGGGGAAGTAAAACAAGTCGAAACCAGTTAACCCAGTTCACCAGGTGATGTGAACCAGTTTAAGAACTAAATATGTGAATAAAAGGTTTAAACTCTTTGACATCACGTTCTCCAGATGTTTAGATTTATTCCACTGATTAACTTTCATAACTCTCATATTGCTTGTATTACAGATGTTTAGATTTATTCCACTGATCAAACATTTAAAACTCTCATATTGTTTGTATTCCAGATGTTTAGATTTATTCCTCTGATGGGACTTTCATAACTCTCATATTGTTTGTATTCCAGATGTTTAGATTTATTCCTCTGATGGGACTTTCATAACTTTTATATTGTTTGTATTCCATATGTTTACATTTATTCCACTGATAAACTTTTGTATTCCAGATATAACTTTATTCCACTGATTAAACTTTCATAACTCTCATATTGTTTGTATTCCAGATGTTTAGATTTATTCCACTGATTAAACTTTCATAGCTCTCATATTGTTTGTATTCCAGATGTTTAGATTTATTCCACTGATCAGACTTCCATAACTATTATATTGTTTGTATTCCAGATGTTTAGATTTATTCCTCTGATTAAACTTTCATACTATTATATTGTTTGTATTCCAGATGTTTAGATTTTTACACTGATCAAACTTTCATAACTCTCATATTGCTTGTATTCCAGATGTTTAGATATATTCCACTGATCAAACTTTCATAACTCTCATATTGCTTGTATTCCAGATGTTTAGATATATTCCACTGATCAAACTTTCATAACTCTCATATTGTTTGTATTCCAGATGTTTAGATTTATTCCTCTGATCAAACTTTCATAACTATTATATTGTTTGTATTCCAGATGTTTAGATTTCTTACACTGATCAAACTTTCATAACTTGTATATTGGTTGTATTCCAGATGTTTAGATTTATTCAAATGGTCCTGACAGCTCATTGGCTCCTGCAGATGTCAGAGGTGAAGTATGTTTACTTTTCATGTCTTGGTCAGGAGTTGAATCAGGAACCAGTACAGTGATCATGTGTTCAGACACAAAATCAAAAGTCTCTCCAGCTGTTAAAGCCGACTGACAGCTGATCCGCCGTCATCAGAAACAAACGTTGCTTCAAGTGACGCTACAGAGGAAAGGACGTCTCATTTCTCTTAAAACACATTTCCTCGTTTCCTCTCTCCTCGCAAGAAGAAGAAGAAGAAGAAGAAGAAGAAGAAGAAGAAGAAGAAGAAGAAGAAGAAGAAGAAGGAGATGGAGAAGAAGTAGAAGAAGGAGAAGAAGAACACAAACATGTATCTTAGGATTCATATAGAAGATTAGGTTTGACGTGAAACACTGAAGAGACCAACCAAACTCCATTCATATTTCAGAGGTTTCATCAGGCTGGTTCAGACCACTGCAGTCAGACTATGTTTATGACTGATGATGATGATGATGATGATGATGATGATGATGATGATGATGATGATGATGATGAAGAAGAAGAGAGGCAGAGACTGAGCCGGAATAAAAATCTGTTGCTGATCGTCTCTGACCTGAGGAAAGGAATCTGTTCTGTAAACATCAAACAGCAGCTGCTCTTCCTTCTGAGTCTCTGAGTCTCTGAGTCTCTGAGTCTCTGAGCAGATGTTGAGTTCCGTCAGAGAATCTCTGAAATCAACCACAAGCAGTGAAACCACTTCAAACACTGAAACACTGATTTACAATCAGCTGTTTGTGGATTCACGAGTTCAGCTGTTCACGTCTGTCAGTCATTGAGACTAAACTAGAAATCTGATCACAATCATCCATGAATAATATGAACCTCAAAGACAGTCACATCATAAATATGTTTCTGTCCCATTTCTGAAGCTCTGAATGATATTCATTCCACCAGCAGGCATCAGAACTCCTCTATAATGTAAATACATGAAGCTCTGGAGGTAAAGGACTTCACCAGCAGACATCAGAACTCCTCTATAATGTAAATACACAAAGCTCTGGAGGTAAAAGTCTTCACCAGCAGACATCAGAACTCCTCCATAATGTAAATACATGAAGCTCTGGAGGTAAAAGTCTTCACCAGCAGACATCAGAACTCCTCCATAATGTAAATACATGAAGCTCTGGAGGTAAAAGTCTTCACCAGCAGAGAGAGGAACAAAGGACAAAGTTGTCCCCAAGAAGACGGTGTGATCATCCAGAAGAAGTCTATCACTGTTAATACACACGTATCCACACTACTGAAGAACCTCATGACTTTAAATGGGACTTCATATCGGTAACTCTCTCTCTCTCTCTCTCTCTCTCTCTCTCTCTCTCTCTCTCACACACAAACACCATATGTTGTTTTGACGGACTGACGTTGCCACATTGAGCCACAAGAGGCTTTGGTATCAACAGCTTCATAAGCATTGATTTGGCATTGTTGTTATTGAGTTATTTTGTTAAATGTTTTTGTTTGTTGCTGTTTTACATTAGCAACACTGGAACTGATATATGGGGATGAACACCGACCAGCAAGGGGATGGTCCTTGGACCCAGAAGAATTAGGACTGTCCACAACCACCCAGACTCTTTCTGACTCAGCCTACCTCACAGGACTTTACCACGAGGGAAACTAAGCCTAGCTTACTGTTTTTATTTTGCTCCTCAAAATCTCTTTGGCTTCTTTCGATGGGTTGTCAAAGTATTTATGTTGACACTGCCCTGTTAAATAAAAGTTAGTTTGAATTATATCCTTTCTAAGTTGTTTATTGCTTATGTCGCATAATTTCCATAATAATATATGGATATATATATATATATATATTCAGTATACTGAAGAAATACATAAATATACTGTATTGTACAGAAACATTCTTTACAGTGTAAATTTTCTTATCTGATAATATTTCTCTTCATGTCTTCTCTAGCTCCTCTCACTCCTTTCACTCCTCCCACTCCTTTTTCTCACTCCTCCTCCCACTCCTGCTCTAACTCCTCTCACTCTTCCTCTCCCTCCTCTCCTTCCTCTCACTCATCTCACTCCTCCACTCCCTCCTCTCCTCCTCCTCTCTCCTCCTCTCACTCCTCCTCCTCCTCACTCCTCCTCTCCTCTCCTCCACTCCTCCACTCCCTCCTCTCACTCCTCTTCTCCTCTCACTCCTCTCCCTCCTCTCACTCCTCTCACTCCTCTCTCCCCTCACTCCTCCTCTCCCTCCTCCTCTCCCTCCTCCTCTCCCTCCTCCCCTCCTCCTCTCCTCCTCCTCTCACTCCTCTCTCCTCCTCTCCTCCTCCTCACTCCTCCTCTCACTCCTCCTCTCACTCCTCTCACTCCTCCCCTCACTCCTCCTCTCCTCCTCTCACTCCTCACTCCTCCTCACTCCTCCCTCCTCCTCCTCACTCCTCCTCACTCCTCCACTCCTCCTCCACTCCTCCTCCTCACTCCTCTCACTCCTCCTCCTAACCCTCCTCCCTCCCTCCTCCCTCCTCCTCTTCCTCCTCCTCCTCTCCTCCTCTCCTCCTCCTCCTCCTCCTCCTCCTCCTCCTCCTCCTCACTCCTCCTCCCCCCTCCTCCTCACTCCTCCCTCACTCCTCCTCCTCCCCTCCCTCCTCCTCCTCCTCCTCCTCTCCCTCCTCTCACTCCTCCTCTCCTCCTCCCTCCCTCCTCTCACTCCTCCTCTCACTCCTCCTCTCCCTCCTCTCCCTCCTCTCACTCATCAAATGCTCACTGGGACAAAAACAAACAAACAAACAAACAAACAAACAAACAAACAAACAAACAAACAAACAAACAAACAAACAAACAGCTCTCCACTCAGTCAGTATTTTACACCTTACAGAAACCTCCAGACTTTAAATAGGTCAAGGTCAAACCAGTAAGCCCAGACACAGACCGGGGTAGACCACAGCAGACACTGGTGGGGGTCCAGAGAGGAGGGGTCGTACCTGCGTGCGGAGCGGCTCTCCGTGCTCAATGACGCTGAGGAACGGGATCTCCAGGGACGAGGACAGGAAGTCCACCTGTAGCAGCTCCTCCCGGCTCTGCGGGAAGGCGAGGACGGCGGACACTCCCTGCACCACCAGGCCCTGACACACGCACCGGAGCAGAGACTCCGGGTCCGCGGCGGCCGGCTGTCGGGACACCAGCTCCACACTCAAGTTGTATGGCAGAAAGTTGTCCCGGTCCCGGTCCCGGTCCCGGTCCCGGTCCCGGCTCAGCGCAGCCTGGACCCGGACGCGAGCCGCCCGCTGCGCCGGGAGGAGCGCAGCGACGCGCACCGTGTGTCCGACCTGAGCCAGGAGGAGGCACGGCTGAGGGTGGAGGAGGCACGGCGGGACGAGCAGGAGCTGTATGAGGAGCGAGGAGAGGAGAGGCCGGGACCAGGAGGAGGAGGAGGAGGAGGAGGAGGAGGAGGAGGAGGTGAAAGACATTCTGCTGCGCTCTCAGCATCGCTCTGCCGCTCCTCCGGTTCTCCTGCTGCTGCTGCTGAGAGGAGACTGAGAGGAGACTGAGAGGGGAGGAGGGAGAGGAGGGGACTGGAGGGGAGGAGGTGCAGAGGAGTTAGTGACTGGAGAGGAGGGGGGAGGAGGAGGGACGAGGGGAGAGGAGGTGCAGAGGAGTTAGTGACTGGAGAGGAGGAGGAGGGAGGAGGGAGGAGGAGAGGACTGGAGGGAGAGGAGGTGCAGAGGAGTTAGTGACTGGAGAGGAGGGGGAGGAGGAGAGGACGAGGGGAGAGGAGGTGCAGAGGAGTTAGTGACTGGAGAGGAGGGGGAGGAGGAGAGGACGAGGGGAGAGGAGGTGCAGAGGAGTTAGTGACTGGAGAGGAGGGGGAGGAGGAGAGGACGAGGGGAGAGGAGGTGCAGAGGAGTTAGTGACTGGAGAGGAGGGGGAGGAGGAGAGGATGAGGGGAGAGGAGGTGCAGAGGAGTTAGTGACTGGAGAGGAGGGGGAGGAGGAGAGGGGGAGAGGGGAGAGGAGGTGTAGAGGAGTTAGTGACTGGAGAGGAGGGGGAGGAGGAGAGGACGAGGGGAGAGGAGGTGTAGAGGAGTTAGTGACTGGAGAGGAGGGGGAGGGGAGGGAGGTGCAGGGAGTTAGTGACTGGAGAGGAGGGGGAGGAGGAGAGGACGAGGGGAGAGGAGGTGCAGAGGAGTTAGTGACTGGAGAGGAGGGGGAGGAGGAGAGGACGAGGGGAGAGGAGGTGCAGAGGAGTTAGTGACTGGAGAGGAGGGGGAGGAGGAGAGGACGAGGGGAGAGGAGGTGTAGAAAGAGGAGAACCGGAATCCAGGGAGCAACACGTTTCACGTCTTTGTGTCTGTTTGCTTTGAATGAAGGTTATTCAAGGTCGACAAGTCAAATTTAGTTTCTTCTTTTATTCACGTTGTTCATCAGAAGATCAATAAACTAAATATGAATTCACTATATATCTATAAACTGTACATCTATAAACCATTAACTATATATCAATAAACTATAAACTATATATCCATAAACTATTTATCAATAAACTATATATCCATAAACTATATATCAATAAACTATAAACTATATATCTATAAACTATAAACTACATATCTATAAACTATAAACTATAAACTATAAACTATAAACTATATAAACTATAAAACTATAAAAAACTATATATCTATAAACTGTACATCTATAAACCATTAACTATATATCAATAAACTATAAACTATATATCCATAAACTATATATCAATAAACTATAAACTATATATCTATAAACTATAAACGACATATCTATAAACTATAAACTACATATCTATAAACTATAAACTATAAACTATATAAACTATAAACTATATAAACTATATATCCATAAACTATATATCAATAAACTATAAACTATATATCTATAAACTATAAACGACATATCTATAAACTATAAACTATATATCAATAAACTATAAACTATATATCTATAAACTATAAACTACATATCTATAAACTATAAACTATAAACTATATAAACTATAAACTATATAAACTATATATCCATAAACTATATATCAATAAACTATAAACTACATATCTATAAACTATAAACTACATATCTATAAACTATATATCAATAAATACATTTATTCACACACTGCACCGCTACAAACGTCACTGGATGTTTGCTGCAGTGACGTTTCTACGTTCTGATACGAGCATCACTATTCACACACACTGCACACAACAAAAGAGCATTTGATTTAAATGTACAATAAAATGTACGGACTCACCCGTTAAGCCAAACGGCGTCTCGTTCAGCAGCTCAGTAGAGCTTCAAATGGATATTTCACGCTTTCACAATAATTTACTGTGTATGTGAATCTGTGTTTACGACAACAAATCAAAAGTTACATTGTAAACATGAGTAACATTAAATACATTTTAAAAATATGGAATGATGTTTTTAAAAAACGAGACAAAGCAATCAATCTACCAGAACTAAAACCTGGAGGACAAGAAGATCTACGGAAGAGGAGGAGAAACAGAGCTGTGTAGAGGAGGAGGTTCCAGAAACAGGAGGTACAGAGGAGATGGAGGATAAAAATTAGGAGGTGGAAGAGGACAGGAGGAGGTGGAAGGACAAAAATAAAAAAGGATGAAGGTCAAACTGAAGAGGAGTGTACGTGGAGGAGAGGAGGAGTTAGAGCAGAGGGAGGACAAAAGTGAGGGAGGAGGAGCTGAACAGGAGAAGAGGAAGAATAAGAATGTGTAGAGAGGAGGAAGTGAAGGTCAAGGTGATAAGGAGGTGGGTGTCATCCTGAAAGGTGGAGGTGTACAAAGGAGGTGGGTGTCATGCTAAGAATGTGTCATGTCTATAGTTAGGACTGGTTCAGGTCTATAGTTAGGACTGGTTCAGGTCTATAGTTAGGACTGGTTCAGGTCTATAGTTAGGACTGGTTCAGGTCTATAGTTAGGACTGGTTCAGGTCTATAGTTAGGACTGGTTCAGGTTTATAGTTAGGACTGGTTCAGGTTTATAGTTAGGACTGGTTCAGGTCTATAGTTAGGACTGGTTCAGGTCTATAGTTAGGACTGGTTCAGGTCTATAGTTAGGACTGGTTCAGGTCTATAGTTAGGACTGGTTCAGGTTTATAGTTAGGACTGGTTCAGGTTTATAGTTAGGACTGGTTCAGGTCTATAGTTAGGACTGGTTCAGGTCTATAGTTAGGACTGGTTCAGGTTTATAGTTAGGGCTGGTTCAGGTTCTCCTTGGTCCAGCCCCTAGATATGATGCTATATGCCTAGACAGCCGGGGGACTACCTAGGATACACTGAGCTCCTCTCTCCTCTTCTCTCCCTCCATCTTTATATATTCATGAATTCTTTGGTTCTTCCTCAGAGTCTTTTTGCTTTCTCGCCTCGCAGGTTTCCATGACTCGTTGTGGTACCTGGACCGTAGTCGTGCCTCCTGCTGTGACCCGGCTGACACCCACTGCTACTTCCATTATTATTATTAGTTACATTACTAATACTATTCCCCATTATTATTTTAATTCTACTATAGTCATTGCTGCTTTTATAAGTAGTCTTAATGTTTCCTTCATTACTCTGCTACTGTGAATCATTTATGTCATATACATTGAATGTGTTGTATCTCTGTTATGCTGTTCATTCTGGTCACATGACATCTATTGTATTCTGTCCATCCTGGGAGAAGGATCCCTCCTCTGTCGCTCTCCCAGAGGTTTCTTCCTTTTTTCTCCCTGTTAAAGGGTTTTTCCTGTACGGGTTATGGTTATTTAAGAAATACTACAGGACTATCACAGAAGTACTACAGGAGTATCACAGAAGTACTACAGGAGTATCACAGAAGTACTACAGGAGTATCACATGAGTACTACAGGAGTATCACAGAAGTACTACAGGAGTATCACTCCATTAGTATTTGACAGCAGTGTGATTTTACTGCTGCAGAGGATTTTTGGGGAGAATCCAGCTCAGATTTCTCCGTGAGGTTTCGATTCGTCATCGTCAGAACATCAGAGCTGAGAGCTGGGCCACTGTTACATAACACACACACACTTACATCCTCTCACACACACACACACACACTTACATTCTCACACACACACACACACACACACACACACACACACACACACACACACACACACACACACACACACACACACACACACACACACATTCACACACACACACACACACACACACACACACTTACATTCTCACACACACACACACACACACACACACACACACACTTACATTCTCACACGCACGCACACACACACACTTACATTCTCACACACACACACACACACACTTACATTCTCACACGCACGCACACACACACACTTACATTCTCACACACACACACACACACACACACACACACACTGAGGATTTGTGTGAGTGTGTGTTCTCATTTTATTAAATAAGAAAAGTACACAAAAACAACAACAAGCTACATAAAATATGGAGTATGAGGAGGAAAGAAACTGATCTGAAGTCTGCTGGTTCATCAGCTGATTCTTCTGTTTTCTCTTTCCAGACGGAAGCAGGTGATCGTGTCTTTGAGCTCCTCTCAAAGCACCACTGATGATCAGTAGATGTGTGAGGAACACCTCAGGTTGTTTGTGAAGCTGATTCTCAGGAACTTAAAGCCGTTAACTTGCTACTCCTCAGCTCCATTGATGAAGACTGAGGGAGGTGTCTTCACCTCCTTTTTCTTAAATCATCTCCTTGGTTTTCCTGACGTTGAGCAGCAGGTTGTTCTCTGAGCTCCACACTGAAGGTTCTTGCTTTCTTCTCTATATGAAGTCGCATCGTTGTTTGTAATCTCATCAATGAAGTTAGTTTCATCTGAAAACAATAGACTTCTCTTCATGTTCGGGGCAGCCGTCGTGGGTGCACACCGTGAACAGGAGGGGATCGAGCACACGGCCCTCCTGAACCCGACCAACACGTCTTCCATGAGTTTGAAGACTCATCCATGTCCCTGGCAGAGGATACCGAGGTGTTCAAAAAGCACCTTGATGGCAAGGAGCCAGTGATGGATGAGACTCACATCAGATGATGAAGGCTCTGGACGTTGTTGGACTCCGACCTTTTGTCCGACCTCGGATTCAGGAGGAGCATTGTGGATTCTGTTTCGTGGACTTGGAGAAGGCCTACGACTGTGTACCTCGGTAAGTGCTGTGGGGGATACTTTGGGAATATTGGGTACCGGGTTCGTTGTTACGGGCCATACGGTCCTTGTACGACCAAAGTGAGAACCGTGTCCTGATACCCAGCACAAAGACAGACACCTTTCCAGTGCGTGTTGGTCTCACCAGGATTGTTCTGTGTCACCAATCCTCTTTGTGATTTTCATGAACAGGATCTAAAGGAGCACCCGAGGGAGGAGAGAGTCCAGTTTGAGGATCTCAGAATTGCGTCTCTGCTCTTGTCAGATGATGTGGATCTGTTTGCTCCTTCAGAACCTGAACTTCAGCAGCACTGGGGTGGTTTGCAGCCGTCACTGCACCAAGAGAGGGAGTTCAAGTCTCTATGGGTCTGGTTCCCCAGTGAGGGTCAAATGGAGGGTGAGATGGACAGAAGTATCAGTTTGGCGTCAGCAGTGGAGCTGAGCTACAAGACAAAGTCCTGGATTTATCAGTCAGTCTACATTCAGACCCTCAGCTGTGGTCCGGAGCTTTATGTAGTGACTTAAAGAATTAGATCACGGATACAAATGGCTGAAAGGAAAGAGGATGTCGCATGTGTACAGATTGTAAAGCCCTCTGAGGCAAATTTGTAATTTGTGATTCTGGGCTATACAAAATAAACTGAATTGAATTGAATTGAATGCAGCTTCCTTCTTAGGGAGTCTGGGCTCAGTCTTAAAGATGAGGGGAAGTGGACCCAGAATGCTGGAGGGACTATTTATCTGGTCTGACCATGGAACGCCTCGGGGTTCCCAAGTAAGAGCTGGAAAGTGTTGCTTGGGAGAGGGACATCTGGAACCCCCTCCTATGTCACTGTTGTGTAGATGGGTTTCTGGTCTAGAACATTACTGGTGTATTGAGCATTCAGGGGAAAAAACACCCTGTCAGCCTTCTCTACCGATGTTTCATCTGAAGAGTCTCACTGAAGTTTCATCTGAAGAGTCTCACTGATGTTTCATCTGAAGAGTATCACTGATGTTTCATCTGAAGAGTCTCACTGAAGTTTCATCTGAAGAGTATCACTGATGTTTCATCTGAAGAGTATCACTGATGTTTCATCTGAAGAGTATCACTGATGTTTCATCTGAAGAGTCTCACTGATGTTTCATCTGAAGAGTCTCACTGATGTTTCATCTGAAGAGTTTCATTGATGTGTCATCTGAAGAGTCTCACTGATCCCAGAGCAGCTATTAAATGTCCTTTGACATTTCCAGAACTTTCTGTCTCTGATCTTCCTCTTCTTGTGGAGTCCTCCTCATCTGACTGCAGGCAGATCTGCACTGACCCATCACGGCTCCTCCTCCTCCTCCTCCTCCTCCTCCTCCTCCTCCTCCTCCTCCCTCCTCCTCCTCCCTCTGCTCCTGTGCAGTCGCGGCTGAAGGCAGAGTTGTGAAAAGAGTTCAGTGACATTTAATAAAAAGCTCAGAATCAGAATCAGTTTGTTCAGAAAGTTAAACCCTGAGTTTGCCTACAGATTCTTAAAGAAAGGGTTGATGTGAACACTGAAGAGAGGTGACGGTGGAACTATGAAAGTCTCACATGGAGATATAGAGTAAATATGAAGAAGTTACATTTAAAGTCTGAAAGCTCAGATACTAAAAATAAAATATGTTTTGGATACCATTTTATTATAATATAACAAAGCATATGGTATGAGTACAATTTAACATGATGTTTAGCATATTTCTAGTATAACATGACAAATAGCATAATTATAGTATAACATGACGTTTATATCACAGTTCTGCCCCATACTCCCTGTCACTCTGCCTCACTCACCTAATTAGCTCACTCAGTTCACCTGCCAGCCACTCCCTGTCATCCTGTCTCACTCTACCTCAGTTAATCTAGCAGCCACTCCCACTTCACCAGTCTGTCACAGCTCTGCCCCTTCTCCCCTGCCACTCTATCTCACACTCACATAATCAGCTCATTCAGTGTGTTAGCCACACCCACCTCATCAACACAATCACTCTCACCTGCCCACTCTGCTGCACCTACTCCCTTTAGTATTTAAACCCCAGTCTCACACACACTCACTGCCAGATCGTTCTCTGCACCATGCCAGACTTTCCCACATTCATACTTGGACTGATTTCCCGTTACCGACCCTGCCTGTTTGGACTCCTCCGCCTTGCTCCTGCCCCGGTAAACGACTCAGCCTTCCGTGCCCGACCACGAGTCTAGCCTTCGCTTTCTCTGGTGTCTGTCTGCCTGATCCCGTGGCTGTTTGGCTTATCCCCGGCTTGACTTCTTGGTGTGAGTCAACTGGTTCCTGGTTTCCTGCTGTTTGTGTCTGCCTGGAAATAAAGCTTCTCACTACTACTCTGTGTCTGTCGCGCTGCTTCTGGGTCCACACCACACCCGTTACAGTTTAGCATAATTATAGAATAACATGACGTTTAACATAATTATAGAAAACATGACGTTTAACATAATTATAGAATAACATGACGTTTAACATAATTATAGAATAACATGACGTTTAACAGCATTATAGAATAACATGACGTTTAACATAATTATAGTAGAACATAATGAATAGCCTAATTATAATATAACATAACCATATAACAACATAAGGTATAACAATTATGACAAAACATTGACTTTATTATGTTATTACATAAAATAACCATAAATATAATAAAACATAATGTATAACTAATTATAATACACACTGTTTTATAATACACACTGTTTTCAAACAGCTCAGGTTGTCTCAGTGGATGATTTCATTTGTACCTGATATTATTTCCACTCTTGATGACAGCAGCTGGCAGCTGAACCTCCTGCTCAGCCTCATTACCCAGCAGCCCTGTCCCTGAGGATGTCCTGATTTGTCTCTGACATGAAGACATTTACATCCCAAAACAATCATGTAAATGTGACACTTTAAATGTGAAAATCATAAATGTCATGTCCGTATACATATTCATCAGTTTGCCTTTAAGTTAAAGTTCTAGTGAAGGATTTAAATATTATTATTTTGTCATAATGAGTTCGGTTTGACCCTCAGAACATAAAATGGAATGTCTTCTCCACAACTGTTCATCTGATGGACATGGTGAGCGCTTCTCAGAGGAACCGACCAAGTTCAGCGTCGAGAATGAGCTCTTGAGATGTACAGGAGTTATTTATTAGTGGTGAGGGTTAAACACAGTATTACATGCTGAAAACTTGAAAGGATATGGCGTTCCACCAATTTGGAAGAATCGCAGTTCGTCTGGCCGAGACTTAAAATATATAAGAAGGCCCTCCGTAATGCTAGAGCAGCCTATTATTGATCATTAATAGATTTAAACAGACAGAGACAGAGAGCTAGACCTATATCTAACTATAGACCTATATCTAACTATAGACCTATATCTAACTATAGACCTATATCTAACTATAGACCTATATCTAACTATAGACCTATATCTAACTATAGACCTAACTATCTAACCTTAGACCTATATCTAACTATAAACCTATATCTAACTATAGACCTATATCTAACTATAGACTATATCTAACTATAGACCTATATCTAACCTTAGACCTATATCTAACTATAAACCTATATCTAACTATAGACCTATATCTAACTATAGACCTAACCTTAGACCTAACTAACTATAGACCTATATCTAACTATAAACCTATATCTAACTATAAACCTATATCTAACTATAGACCTATATCTAACTATAGACTATATCTAACTATAGACCTATATCTAACTATAGACCTATATCTAACTATAGACCTATATCTAACCTTAGACCTATATCTAACTATAGACCTATATCTAACTATAGACTATATCTAACTATAGACTATATCTAACTATAGACCTATATCTAACCTTAGACCTATATCTAACTATAGACCTATATCTAACTATATCTAACTATAGACCTATATCTAACTATAGACCTATATCTAACTATAGACCTATATCTAACTATAGACCTATATCTAACTATAGACCTATATCTAACTATAGACCTATATCTAACTATAGACTATATCTAACTATAGACTATATCTAACCTTAGACCTATATCTAACTATAGACCTATATCTAACTATAGACCTATATCTAACTATAGACTATATCTAACTATAGACTATATCTAACCTTAGACCTATATCTAACTATAGACCTATATCTAACTATAGACTATATCTAACTATAGACTATATCTAACTATAGACTATATCTAACCTTAGACCTCTATCTAACTATAGACCTATATCTAACTATAGACTATATCTAACTATAGACTATATCTAACCTTAGACCTCTATCTAACTATAGACCTATATCTAACTATAGACTATATCTAACTATAGACTATATCTAACCTTAGACCTATATCTAACTATAGACTATATCTAACTATAGACCTATATCTAACTATAGACCTATATCTAACTATAGACCTATATCTAACTATAGACCTATATCTAACCTTAGACCTATATCTAACCTTAGACCTATATCTAACTATAGACCTATATCTAGCCTTAGGCCTATATCTAACTATAGACTATATCTAAACTTACACCTATATCTAACTATAGACCTATATCTAACCTTAGACCTATATCTAACTGTAGACCTATATCTAACCATAGACCTATATCTAACCATAGACCTATATCTAACTATAGACCTATATCTAACTATAGACCTATATCTAACTATAGACTATATCTAACTATAGACTATATCTAACTATAGACCTATATCTAACTATAGACCTATATCTAACTATAGACCTATATCTAACTATAGACCTATATCTAACCTTAGACCTATATCTAACTATAGACCTATATCTAACCTTAGACCTATATCTAACTATAGACCTATATCTAACTATAGACCTATATCTAACTATAGACCTATATCTAACTAACTATAGACCTATATCTAACTATAGACCTATATCTAACTATAGACTATATCTAACTATAGACTATATCTAACTATAGACCTATATCTAACCATAGACCTATATCTAACTATAGACCTATATCTAACCTTAGACCTATATCTAACTATAGACCTATATCTAACCTTAGACCTATATCTAACTATAGACTATATCTAACTATATCTAACCTATATCTAACTAGACCTATATCTAACTATAGACCTATATCTAACTATAGACCTATATCTAACTATAGACCTATATCTAACTATAGACCTATATCTAACTATAGACCTATATCTAACTATAGACCTATATCTAACCATAGACCTATATCTAACTATAGACCTATATCTAACTATAGACCTATATCTAACTATAGACCTATATCTAACTATAGACTATATCTAACTATAGACCTATATCTAACTATAGACCTATATCTAACTATAGACCTATATCTAACTATAGACTATAACCTTAGACCTATATCTAACTATAGACCTATATCTAACTATAGACCTATATCTAACTATAGACCTATATCTAACTATAGACCTATATCTAACCTTAGACCTATATCTAACTATAGACCTATATCTAACTATAGACCTATATCTAACTATAGACTATATCTAACTATAGACTATATCTAACTATAGACCTATATCTAACCATAGACCTATATCTAACTATAGACCTATATCTAACCTTAGACCTATATCTAACTATAGACCTATATCTAACTATAGACTATATCTAACTATAGACCTATATCTAACTATAGACCTATATCTAACCTTAGACCTATATCTAACTAGACCTATATCTAACCTTAGACCTATATTTAACTATAGACCTATATCTAACTATAGACCTATATCTAACTATAGACCTATATCTAACCTTAGACCTATATCTAACTAGACCTATATCTAACCTTAGACCTATATTTAACTATAGACCTATATCTAACTATAGACCTATATTTAACTATAGACTATATCTAACTATAGACCTATATCTAACTATAGACCTATATCTAACCTTAGACCTATATCTAACTATAGACCTATATCTAACCTTCCGTTCCTCTCTAAGATCCTCCAGAAAGCAGTAGCAAATCAGCTGTGTGACTTTCTGCATTACAATAGTTTATTTGAGGATTTTCAGTCAGGATTTAGAGTGAATCATAGCACAGAGACAGCACTGGTGAAAATGACCAATGACCTTCTGATGTCATCAAACATTACATTACATTACAGTCATTACATTACAAACAAAGGACTTGTCTCTGTACTTGTATTGTTAGACCTTAGTGCTGCGTTCGACACCATTGACCATCAAATCTTATTTCAGAGACTGGAGCATCTAATAGGCATTAAAGGAACCGCACTCAGCTGGTTTAAGCCGTATTCATCAGGCCGATCTCAGTTTGTATATGTAAACAATGAAAGCTCGATGAAAACCAGGGTCAGTCACGGAGTTCCACAAGGGTCTGTTCTTGGACCAGTTTTATTCACCTTATATATGCTTCCTTTAGGGAATATTATCAGAAAACACTCAATAAACTTTCATTGTTATGCAGATGATACCCAGTTATATCTATCGATTAGGCCAGACGAAACCAACCATGGTTAGGGCTTCATAGTTAGAGCTGGTTCAGGTTTATAGTTAAGGCTGGTTCAGGTTTATAGTTAGGGCTGGTTCAGGTTTATAGTTAGGACTGTTATCCCTCAGAGGGTGTGAGGGTCTTAGGACAGGGGATGTGAGGATCTAAGGACAGAGGATGTGAGGGTCTAAGGACAGAGGGTCTAAGGACAGAGGATATGAGGGTCTAAGGACAGAGGATGTGAGGGTCTAAGGACAGAGGATATGAGGGTCTAAGGACAGAGGATGTGAGGGTCTAAGGACAGAGGATGTGTTCAGATTTTAAAGTCCTCAACTAACTGACACACATTCTATTTACACTAATATAATAAAATAAACAATTCAATTTCAATTCAATTCAGTTTATTTTGTATAGCCCAGAATCACAAATTACAAATTTGCCTCAGAGGGCTTTACAATCTGTGCACATGCGACATCCTCTGTCCTTCCCTCACATCGGCACAGGAAAAACTCCCCTAAAAAACCCCTTTAACAGGGAGAAAAAAGGAAGAAACCTCTGGGAGAACGACAGAGGAGGGATCCTTCTCCCAGGATGGACAGAATGCAATAGATGTCATGTGTACAGAATGAACAGCATAACAGAGATACAACACATTCAATGTATATGACATAAATGATTCATATAATAAGACTACTTATAATAACAGCAGCAATTATTATAGTATAATTATAATTATGAAAATAGGGATAGTAATGTGATTAATAATAATAATCAAAGTAGCAGTGGGTGTCAGTCGGCTCACAGCAGGAGGCACGACTACGGTCCAGGTACCACAACGATTCATGGAAGCCTGCGAAGCGAGAAAGCACAAAGACTCCAGGGTAGAAGCAAGTCAATAAGCGTAGTAGTACAGGCAATAATAATAGTAATGTGACTAATAATGATAGTGGTGTAGTAGTAGTGGGTGTCAGCAGGGCCTCAGTAGGTGGCACGATGACAGTCCAAATATAACCCCGATTCCTGGGAACCTGCGAGGCGAGAAAGCACAAGAACTCCGGGGAAGAAGCATTACATCACAGCAAAATCAGTAATGTGCATAAATAGGAGATTAATACATAAAGAGGGAGTGAGATAAGAGGAGAGAGGAGCTCAGTGTATCCTAGGTAGTCCCCCGGCTGTCTAGGCATATAGCATCATATCTTGGGGCTGGACCAAGGCGAACCTGAACCAGTCCTAACTATAAACCTGAACCAGTCCTAACTATAAGCGCTATCAAAAAGGAAGGTCTTAAGCCTGCACTTAAAAGTGGTGAGTGTGTCTGCCCCCCAGACTGAAACTGGGACCTGGTTCCACAGAAGAGGAGCCTGATAACTGAAGGCTCTGGTTCCTGGTCTACTTTTATATACTCTAGGAACCACAAGTAACCCTGCATTGATTGAGCGCAGCTTTCTAGTTGGGTAATATGGAACTATAAGTTCCTTAAGATAAGACGGTGCCTGGCCAGTTAGAGCTTTGTAGGTGAGGAGAAGAATTTTAAATTCTATTCTTGATTTAACAGGGAGCCAGTGCAGAGAAGGTAATACTGGAGTAATATGATCTCTTTTCTTAGTTTTTGTTAGAACACGTGCTGCAGCATTCTGGATCAACTGTAGAGATCTAAGAGACCTATTAGAACAGCCTGATAATAAGGAGTTACAGTAATCTAGTCTAGAGGTAACAAATGCATGAACTAGTTTTTCTGCTTTGAGACAGGATTTGCCTGATTTTCGCAATGTTACGTAAATGAAAAAAGGCTGTCTGTTTTATATAAGAGTTAAAAGACAGATCTTGGTCAAAGATAATTCTGAGGTTCTTAACGGTAGTGCTGGATGCTAGAGCAATGCCATCTAGAGAAACTATATCGTTAGATAATTGATTTCGAAGGTGATCTGGGCCTAGTAGGATAGCTTCTGTTTTTTCGGAGTTTAACATTAAGAAGTTACAGGTCATCCAGGTTTTTATGTCCGTAAGACATGCTTGAAGTTTAGAGAACTGGTTGGTTTCGTCTGGCTTAATTGATAGATATAACTGGGTATCATCTGCATCCTTTCAAGCTTTCACGATGTTTGCTTTAATTTGCGGGTTTGAGGGTTATACCATGGAGCAAACCTCCTTTCTTTTATTAGCTTCTTTTTTAGAGGAGCTATAGAGTCTAGTGTCATTCAGTGAGCATGCAGCACTATCAACAAGATGGTCAATCTGAGACGGACTAAAGTTAGAGTAGGAGTCCTCTGTTATATGGAGACAGACTAAAGCTAGAGTAGGAGTCCTCTGTTATATGGAGACAGACTAAAGTTAGAGTAGGAGTCCTCTGTTATATGGAGACAGACTAAAGTTAGAGTAGGAGTCCTCTGTTATATGGAGACAGACTAAAGTTAGAGTAGGAGTCCTCTGTTATATGGAGACAGACTAAAGTTAGCGTAGGAGTTATATTGAGCAATGGTAATAAATAAAACCCTCAAGAAATCGCTGCTTTAAATTTAGCTACAGCATTATCAGATAGACATCTAGTGTAGAAACTTTTGCCTAATGGCGTACACTCTGGTAGAACAAATTCAAAGGTTATTAGATAATGTTCTGATAAAAGAGAGTTCTGTTGAGAGACAATTACATTTTCTATTTCAATACCATAAACCAGAACAAGGTGGAGGGTTAAAACAGTGAGTGGGTTTATGTACACACTGACAGAAGCCACTAGAATCTAATAATGAACTAAACGCAGTACTAAGGCTATCATTATACACATCCACATGAATATTAAAATCCCCTACAATAATAACTTTATCTGTCTTAAGGACTAAACTAGATAAAAACTCTGAGAATTCAGATAGGAATTCAGAATACGCACCTGGTGCACGATACACTATAACAAATAAAATTGACTTCAAGGCTTTCAAATGAGTTGTAATTTAATTTAGGTTCAGGGTTTATTAATAGGCTTGAGTCAAAGATAGCTGCTACTCCAGGAATATGAGTATTAATATAACCTGGAGGAGTTGATTCATTAAGGCTAACGTACTCTTCATGACACAGCCAGGTTTCAGTAAGACTAAATAAATTAATATGATTATCTGATATTAAATCATTTACAAGTACACCCTTAGATGACAGAGATCTGATATTTAAGAGTCCACATTTAATCGTCCTGTTTTGATGCACTGTTGCATTGGTTGCCTTAACTTTTATTAAGTTATTTTGTATAACTCCTCTTCTGTTGACTTTAAATAATTGAAGTGGCCGTGGGGCAAACACAGTCTCTATAGGGTTTTGGGTGGGTAACTGGGTGGTAACTGGGTGGGTAACTGGGTGGTAACTGGGTGGTAACTGGGTGGGTAACTGCTCCAAAGGAAGCGCAGAGAAGTACGAAAGACTGCGACTCTGCTTCTGCTTCCTACAATATGTCTCTATGTGACAGAAACACACAGAAAACTTCGCTGAAATCTAACTAGTTCTGCATACTTTCAGCTCCAGAAACCGTTCAACTATTAAATTATTCAGCTCTTTCAGGACATTCCTGCAATGACTTTTCTCATTTCTACCTCTTATGCTTTTTTAAATATTAAGCAATATTCATATTTTTCATAATAATGGTTCCCTATGGGGAAAATCCTCAAATCTTCTCAAACTTCAACTTTGAAAGCTTTCTGTTTCCCCCATACCTTCAGCTAGAGACACCATTTAAACTCTCAAATGTTCACAAAACATTGAACTATGAAGGTATGATTCAGCTTTTTAATATCTTGTACAGTTTTTTGAATAATCACACTTATGTTTTATGCTTTTTTCAGACCTTTTCTGAGTTAATAATGGGTGTGTATTGCATAGCTTAGAGCGGGTGATGTCATCTCCAGAGTGGAAGGAGCTCCGGAATCTTGTGAAAAAAATATTTTAAAACTTGTCCTAGTCACACCCATAACACTGTGGAATCCAACAGACTTATACATTTGGTCACAGCAGCCTGAGAGTGAGAGAAAGTCCAGCTATGTACTCCATAGAGACCCATGTTAATTCAGACTCCAAAAATATCTTGCACAGTGAACCGTACCCCGTTTCTAGATTGCCACCATAGCCACATTTTTAACACTACAGACACAATTTTTACATATTCTTATTCATCAAGTCGTTCTGCTTCTCATGGTCCGGTATTAAGTGAAAACTGAGTTAAGGTTTTAGGAGATTTCAGCAGTAGTTTGAGAGGTGTGCCTCAGCTTTAACTCCATTTAAAGCCTATGTACCTGTGAGTCTCTTTGAAGTCATATTGCTATGGTAACCTGGCAGGTGATTGATGTGAGCTAATTAGTGCAGTTTGACACACACAGAGACAATGACACACGCACACACATACACAAATGACTTGGAGATATTCAGGCAGAGGAATTGTTATAACTTCTGTCTGTCTACCTGTCTCTTTCTCTCTCTTTCTCTCACTCTCTGTCTGTCTGTCTGTCTCTCTATCTGTATGTCTGTCGGTCTCTCTCTCTCTTTCACTCTCTCCCTCTCTCTCTTTCTCTATCTCTCAATCTCTTCCTCTCTCTCACACATAATTTCCAATTTCATTTCAATTGAATTCATACAGCCCCAATTTCATTTTTAACACTATCCACACAAATTACATGCCTACGTCTTCAGAAGATTCTTACAAAAATAAGTTATTAAATCAATACGACTTACAGATTTTAAGTTCAGGTAGAACATTCCCTGTGTTATCACCAGTTATGGCCAACAGTGACTCAGCACTACTACTACTACTACCATTACTACTACTGCTACTACTACTACTGCAACTAGTACTACTATTACTACTACTACTAATACAACTACTACTATTATTACTACTACTACTACTACTACTACTACTACTACTACTACTGCTACTACTACCATTACTACTACTACTGCTACTACTGCTACTACTACTACTACTACTACTATTACTACTGCTACTACTACTACTACTACTACTACTATTACTACTGCTACTACTACTACTGCAACTACTACTACTACTGCTACTACTGCTACTACTACTGCAACTACTACTGCTACTGCAACTACTACTACTACTACTACTACTACTACTACTACTACTACTACCACTGCTACTACTACTGCTACTGCAACTACTACTGCTACTACTACTACTGCTACTACATTACATTACATTACAGTCATTCAGCAGACGCTTTTATCCAAAGCGACTTACAGGAAGTGTATTCAACATAGGTATTCAAGAGAACTACTAGTCACCAGAAGTCATAAGTGCATCTCCTTTCTTAAACAAGCATCTTAAAGCATAAGCCAGAGCAAAAGTATAGTGCAGAGGCAAATTAATTATAGACTAATACGAATATAATAAGTGCTACAAACTACTACGAATAGGATAAGTGCAGTAAACGAATACGAATTCAATAAGTGCAGCGAACTGATACGAATACAGTGAGTGCAACAACTAATATGAATACAATAAGTGCTACGAGGAAGGCTCCGGGTAGTGCTTCTTGAAGAGGTGAGTTTTCAGCCTGCGCCGAAAAATGGGCAGCGACTCTGCTGTCCTGACGTCAGTGGGGAGTTCATTCCACCACTGAGGGGCCAGGACAGAAAAAAGCTGTGACCGGGTGGATCGGCCGCAGGGACCTCTGAGCGACGGGGCAACCAAACGCCCCGAGGCAGCAGAGCGAAGTGGTTGGGCGGGGGTGTAGGGCTTGACCAAGGCCTGGAGATAGGAAGGAGCTGTTCCTTTCACTGCCCTGTAGGCACCAGAGTCTTAAACTGGATGCGAGCTCTTACAGGGAGCCAGTGTAGAGAACGGAGAAGGGAAGTTGTGTGGGAGAACTTGGGGCGATTGAACACCAGACGTGCTGCAGCTTTCTGGACAAGCTCCAGAGGTCTGATGGCCGACGCCGGGGCTCCGGCAAGTAGTGAGTTGCAGTAGTCCAGGCGGGAGATGACCAGAGCCTGGATGAACACCTGCGCCGTCTCCTCAGTGAGGAAGGGGCGAATCCTCCTGATGTTGTAGAGGAGGAATCTGCAGGAGCGTGTGACCAATGCAATGTTTGCTGAGAACGACAGTTGGTCGTCCAGGGTCACACCCAGATTCCTCACAGTCCGAGTTGGCGTCACCACGGCATCATCAATGGTGATGGACAGGTCTCGGTGCGGGCAACCCTTCCCCGGGAGGAACAGTAGCTCGGTTTTGTCCAGGTTGAGCTTCAGGTGGTGTGTCGCCATCCACTTCGAGATGTCAGCCAAGCATGCAGCAATGCACTTGGGTGTCACCGGGAGGAAATGACAAGACCAGCTGGGTGTCATCGGCATAACAATGGTAAGAGAAGTCATGCGAGCGAATAACAGAACCCAGAGATGTTGTGTAGAGCGAGAAGAGAAGGGGGCCCAGAACTGAACCTTGTGGAACCCCCGTAGTCAGCATGCGTGGTTCCGATACGGCCCCCCTCCATGTCACCTGGTAGGATCGGCCTGTCAGGTAGGATGCAAACAGGGAGAGTGCAGAGCCTGAGACGCCCATCCCCTCGAGGGTGGAGAGGAGGATCTGGTGGTTCACCGTGTCAAACGCCGCTGACAGGTCCAGGAGAATCAGGACAGAGGAGAGAGAGTTCGCTCTTGCGGCGTGAAGCGACTCTGTCACCGCAAGGAGGGCCGTCTCTGACAAGTGACCCACCTTGAACCCGGACTGGTGGGGGTCCAAGAGGTTGTTCTGGTGGAGGTAGGAAGACAGTTGTTTAGAGACAGCGCGTTCAAGTGTTTTGGATAGAAAGGGTAGAAGAGAAACCGGTCTGAAGTTCTTGACATCAGAGGGGTCAAGTGATGTTTTTTTCAGAAGGGGGGTGACTCTGGCAGTCTTGAAAGCCGAGGGAAAGCATCCCGAGACGAGAGATGTGTTGATGAGGTGGGTGAGGAAAGGAAGGAGTTCAGTGGCAATAGACTGAAGAAGAGGGGAGGGGATCGGGTCAAGAGAGCACGTGGTGGGGCGGTTAGATGTAACAAGGTCGAAGACCTCGTTAGGGGAGAGGGGAGCAAAATAGGGTAAGATGGGGTGTGGAGAGGGAAGGGGGAGCTGAGGGGGAAGAGCTGGAGAGGGTAGAGAGGGAGAGGGGGCTGAGAGAAGGAGGATCTGATATCGTTTACCTTCTTGTCAAAGAAGTTGGCGAAATCATCAGGGAGAAGGGAGGAAGTAGGAGGAGGGGGTGGGGGTTGGAGGAGTGAAGAGAAAGTTTCAAAGAGTTTTTTAGGATTGGAAGCAGAGGTTAGGATTTTAGAGCGGAAAAAAGCCGCTTTAGCAGTAGCTAGAGAGGAGGAAAAAGTGGAAAGGAGAGATTGGAAGTTAAGAAGGTCCTCCGGGAGTTTGCCTGTTCTCCATTTACGCTCAGCCGCTCTTAGGCTCCGTCTATCAGTACGCACTGAGTCCCACAGCCACGGGGCAGGAGGAGTTGGGTGTGCAGGCCTGGAGGTGAAGGGACAGAGGTTGTCCAAAGAGGAGGAAAGGGTGGAGAGGAGAAGATCAGTAGCAGTATCGGGGGATAGGAGAGAGAAGGATTCAGGGTCAGGGAGGGCAGAGGTAACGGAAGAGGAAAGATCAGCGGGGGAGAGGGAGCGGAGGTGACTACGGGTAGAAACCATGTGGGTAGGTGGAGGAAGTAAGGGGGAGAGGAGAGGGAGAGGGAGTAGGACATGAAGTAGTGGTCCGAGAGCTGGAGGGGAGTGACAGAGAGGTTAGCAGTAGAACAGTGTCTAGTGAAGATAAGATCCAGCTGGTTGCCGGCCTTGCGGGTAGGAGGAGAGGGAGAGCGATAGAGGTCAAAGGAGGAGAGGAAGGAAAGCAGAGGTTCTAACTTATCAGTCTGGATGTTGAAGTCGCCGAGCATGATGAGTGCGGAGCCATCGTCATGGAAGTGCGAGACTAGTGTGTCAAGCTCCTCCAGGAACTCACCAAGAGGGCCTGGTGGGCGGTACACAACAGCAATGGTGAGCTTGACTGGATAGGTGACAGTAACAGCATGAAATTCAAAAGAGGAAGGGGAGAACTGTGGAACAGAGACAAGAGAGTATTTCCATTTTGGGGAAATTAGCAGGCCAGTGCCACCACCTCGCCTCGCAGCTCTGGGAGTGTGAGAGAAGGAGTACACATCTGACAGAGCTGCGGGTGTGGTGGTGTTTTCTGGTGTGATCCAGGTCTCAGTTAGAGCAAGAAAGTTGAGGGAGAGCAAGGATGCGTAGCCTGAGATGAACTCAGCTTTCGGCACTGCCGACTGGCAGTTCCAAAGCCCCCCGACACCACTTGTTCACCATGGGCTGAGAGAGTGGGATAGATGAGATTAGTGGGGTCACGGCACCTGGGAGTGACCCACTGTCTACGTGACCACCGGACAGAGGAACAGACAGAAATAGGATGCAGACACATGGTAGTGTTTGATGCTGATTCTGTTGTTTCTGCCATTCCTGTAATCAGGAACTGCTTTGAGAGGTGTGCTTTAGTTTCAATAGGTCAATTGTCCTCTTAACTGCTAGGGGGAGTGGCTTACACACTACTACTACTGCTACTACTACTACTAATACAACTACTACTTTATTAATATTACTACTACTACTACTACTATTACTACTACTACAACTACTCCTACCATTACTACTACTGCTACTACTACTACTACTACTACTAATACTACTATTACAACTACTACTACAACTACTAATATTATTACTACTACTACAACTACTATTACTACTACTACTAATACTACTCCTACAACTGCTACTACATTTTCAGCAGGAAATGCATTTTCTAGTTATTCTATACCATTATGTTCTTCATTTTACACTTTATTCACCAGAACTCAGTTCAGGAACGAGATAAAGTCGGTTTGAAGCGACGGATGTTTGAACGGTATATTTGGTATTGTTTAATCTCTGATTTTAATCCTGTTTTTAATATTTTTAATGTGTTGTTTTTCTTCTTTTAAATCCTTGATTTAGATTACAGATAATTATTAATATTAGTTTTTATTCATCATTCCACAGCTGTGCTCTGTGTGAACTCATATCACTGACCTGCTCTCGTAAATAAAGGTTGATGATTGAAGCTCTTTAGTTTATTAAAGGTAAAAAATATAAAAAAGTAGTATAAATCAATAAGGAGTATGAAACATGAAAATTATTGGACAAAGATGATTTGAGGTTTCACAGACAGACAGACATATATATAAATATATACTCACACAGTATAGTGTAAAACTGCTGTGGTTCAGAGGTCAAAGGTGTGTCAGGTTTTGTAGTTTTAGTATTTGTAGTTCTGTAGAAAAGACAAAAGCTCAAACTGTTTCTGACTCTGGATTTATTTGATTTATTCATAGCTTTAGTCAAGTAACAAAATAAATTCATAATCTGAGATAATCCCAGATTCCTTCCGTCACAAACGCTGACGACCTTTGACCTCTCTGACACGTCGATCATCTGACAGCTGATTGGTTTATTAGTTATCTAAAACTGAACAGACTTCCCAAACTGAGGTCAGAGGTCACAGCAGGAACGAGTAATCAGAGTAACAGATTCATCCACTCAGTAATCTGATTACAACCGGGAAGTATCTCCTGCTGTCCACCACCTCCTCTGGGACAGAGGAGGAGGGGAGGAGAGGAGAGAGGAGGAGGGAAGGAGAAGAGGAGGAGAAGAGGAGAGGAATAGGAGTAGAGGAGTAAAGGAGGAGAGGAATAGAGGAGAAGAGAGAAGTAGAGGAGGAGAAGAGGAAAGGAATAGAGGAGTAGAGAGGAGAGGAGAAGAGAAGTAGAGGAGAAGAGGAGGACAGGAGGAGGAGTAGAGGAGGAGAAGAGGAGAGGAGTAGAGAGTCCGGTTTCAGGTCTCTTTGCAGATGATGTGGTTCTGTTGGTTCCTTCAGAACGTGACCTTCAGCAGCTCTGGGAGGTTTGTAGAAGAGAGTGAAGACTTTAGGATGAGGGTCAGAACCTCCAGGTCTGATTCATGGTTCTCTGCTGGTCTGGGACTGAGTCTCTGCTCAAAGAGAGGTCAGGTATCTCTGGTTCTGGGTCACCAGTGAGGGTCAGATGGAGCGTGAGATGAAGATGATGTACCGGACCGTTGTGATGTAGACGATGTACCGGACCGTTGTGATGAAGAGGTAGCTGAGCCAGAAGACAAAGCTCTGGATCTACGAGTCCATCTAGGTTCAGACCCTCAGCTGCGGTCCTGAGCTTCACGTAGAGACATATAGAAAGAGATGGAACATACAAACATCTGGAATGATCTTCCTTCCTAGGGAGTCTAGACCTGATCCAGATCCCCCTGGACCTGATCAGTAGACCCAGAACAATGAGTAATGAGAGAAGGACCAGATCCAGTCTGGGGATTGAACCACCGAGATTCTCTAGCCGTTACTCCACCACGGCCACACTGAAAGGTCAGATGGTGGTGAAATGAATTATGGGTAGTGATCGTCATTTAATGGCCCTGTGGTCAGATGAGGTAATGTTATTGGTGGGTGAGTCAGAGGTTCAAACCTGCAGCAGCTGCAGTTCCTCTGAGCAAGGCAGCATCATCAAACACAAGAAGTTCTACAAAGACTTTTATTTTATTACAAAAAACATCACCATTGTTTGTTTGAATCTGTTTACCTGTGCGTACATATTCATGTGTGTTTATGGGGTTTATGTGTGTATATCAGTGTGTACAGTGTGTGTGCATGTGTCTATGTGGGCTTGGTGAGCAGCTGGCTGGAGAAGTCGTACAGATCTTTGTTGACTTTCTTCAGAGTCTGAACTTCTTCTTCGAGTTCGGCCACTCGAACCTTCGTGTTCTCTCCGTCACCAAACACCGACTGAAACATAGATTATTACATACGTGTCTTATTATTATTATAAACACACCGCCAACAGGTGTAAACACGTTTGATGAGAAAAGATAACATATAACTACATAAGCATACGACGTCCTCACACAGAAAAACCACCCAATAAAAAAAAAACTTTAATGGGAAAATAAAGGAACCTCAGAGATCAGAGAAAGATCAATAGATGTCATGTGACCTGGGGCCGGTATTTCAAAACTTGTAATCCAGATCAGAATGATCCGGATAACCAAATCCCCCTGTCCTCAGCCACGGATCAACCTGATCTATCCCGGTATTTCAAAACTTTGCTGGATTGGATCAGAGTGATCCTGATACCGGCAGATTGGGATGTCCAAATCCGTCCCGCCCCCTGGATCACAGACAGGAAACAGGAAATGGAGCCAACATTTTACAGAAAAAGGAGAAGCTAGCTCAACTATTGTCTCTGAATTAAAGTATAATCTTAGCCAGTGTTGATGCGTCCTCAGACTAGATGAAAGGCAATCATTATATTGAGTTAACCAATTATGTAAATCAGCACAAAGTTGAAAGAAGAGCTCGGCGATCTCTAATTAAGCAGAGTTCGCGCTAATGCGAGCTAACGCTGCTCCATTGACTCCTGTGTTAAGGAGCTAACAAGCTAGTAAATAGGCTAGCGTCTGTATGTCGCGGTCCACAGTCCATTTGAATGCATTCACTCGCAAGGCATTGTGTGTAGATTTTAAAATGTGTTGTACATATCTTTTTAGGAAACAGTTGTTAACAAAGGGGACAGCCCTAAAACCTTAATATTAGATTTTCTTTACAGATGTCTGTGGGAAGAGACTTGCACAGACTTGCTCCAAATGGCATTACTTTTTGAGCTTTGGCTATGAAAATTAAGTGTGTGTGCTGAATGCATGTGAATAAAAACATTTGACAGAGTTTCAGTGGAGGCCTTTATCAGTGGGTAACTTAACAAAAAAAACTGTTACTTAAATAAGGCATTCATATTCAAACTTAAACATACAAATCGAAGTTTTGTTAAACAAAAGCACCAGACCTTATCAATGAGGATCAAGAGAAATACAAATTAACCATGGCAAGCTGAGAAGGGGGATGGCTACAATGAACTACTGAAGGTGGAAACGGAACGGGCTCAGCAACAAATAATTCTAACAAATGAACAAATCAAACTAACACTTCTTAAACAAGAAGAAGTGAAGTTAAGAATTCAGTTGCTGGAAAAGCAGTTAAAAGACTGAAATGTATACTGCATAGTTTAACACTGTTTGTTTAATAAATCACATTGTTTTTCCTTCATAATTCCTTGTTAATTGGAGTTTGTAATGTCACTTACACGCAGTAGTGTAATGTTTATTCTGTGTTGCACTTCTGACGCCGATTTGTTAAAGCATTGCAGTGAACAGCGTGCATGTTTGCAGAAAAAAAAAAGGAACGTGAAAAGGAAATAAACATTGATCAAACAGCAGTGAAGCTTAGTTGTATTAAACAAAGAACTTTGGGAGCAGTTACACTTCAACTGTTCAAATCTTAACATGTAATCTCCCTCAAATCCACCTCTGAGGTGGGATCAGGGTGATCCTGATTTTTAGGATCAAACTGATCCAGATTTCCCACTTAAGTTTTGAAATACTCAACAGCAGCTTTTAATCCGGATCAAAGGCAGGATTGGATTGCCAAATCTGAATCTGAATCTTCAGGATCAGATTTGCTTTGAAATACCCGTTTTTAGGATCTGATCAGGATTTAATCCAATCCAGGTGGATTAATCCTGTCGGATCATTTTGAAATACCGGCCCCTGGAGATCAATAGATGTCATGTGACCAGGAGATCAATAGATGTCATGTGACCAGGAGATCAATAGATGTCATGTGACCAGGAGATCAATAGATGTCATGTGACCAGGAGATCAATAGATGTCATGTGACCAGGAGATCAATAGATGTCATGTGACCTGGAGATCAATAGATGTCATGTGACCTGGAGATCAACAGATGTCATGTGACCAGAAGATCAATAGATGTCATGTGACCTGGAGATCAACAGTTGTCATGTGACCAGGAGATCAATAGATGTCATGTGACCAGGAGATCAATAGATGTCATGTGACCTGGAGATCAATAGATGTCATGTGGCCAGGAGATCAATAAATGTCATGTGACGCACGCAATGATAACTGAAGTGTTCATAACTGATAATTATTATTTATTATTAAAGTATTGATAACTGATAATCAATGATTATTTATTATTAAAGTATTGATAACTGATTATCAATTATTATTTATTAAAGTATTGATAACGGATTATCAGTGATGATTTATTATTAAAGTATTGATAATGGATTATCAGTGATGATTTATTATTAAAGTATTGATAACGGATTATCAGTGATGATTTATTATTAAAGTATTGATAATGGATTATCAGTGATGATTTATTATTAAAGTATTGATAATGGATTATCAGTGATGATTTATTATTAAAGTATTGATAATGGATTATCAGTGATGATTTAATTGAGCAGATATTCCGTGTGCTTCATTTTTCAGGCTCTGTGACATTTTGTTTTGGTCTCTGACATTTAGTTTGTTTACAGTCTATGACCTTTGACCTCTGAATGACACATCTGAGCTGTCTGTTGAGTCACATGATCTGATTTTCTGAAAGAAGCCCTTTGGACTGAAACACTGATGAGTCTGTGAACGAATAAAATGTTTCAGTTAATCAACAATCAACGTCCTTTAGACTGAAATAAGAAGCGTGATCGTTTAGCCGAGTTCACTCTCATCACGTCTGATTGTTCTTCCTGCTAGCTGCCTATTGTCATGTGATGATCCATGTTATCATGTTATCATGTGACGATCCATGTTATCATGTCATCATGTGACGATCCATGTTAACATGTGCCGATCCATGTTATCATGTGATGATCCATCTGTGGGCTGGTTGTACCGTGGTGATAGCAATAGAGAAGCTAATAGTGCTAGTAGCTCCACATAAACAGAACTATTAGCTGAAGGCTAATTAGCATTAAGCACCACCAGGCATTCACACACCAATGGCACAGAGGACAAACTGACATGGACTGTAAGAGCCGGGGATCAAGCAGCCGATGTTCTGATTGAAGGAGGACACGCTCTACCTCTGAGCCAGTCTTACAACTCGCTTTCTGTTCAAAATGGCGGTCTATCTCTGCTGTTGCGCACTGATGTTGCAATGGCTCGACCAATTAGCTTTCACTTCTCAAAATAAGTTCTTTGACATGTACGCACAGTGACAGAGTGCATTGTGGGATTGTTGGCTGGACTTTACATTTTGTTCTTTTGTGTGAACGTTTAGCAGTAAATACTGACACACGTTAGAGCCCCGCCCCCTCTCACCTTGTCAGTCACAGCGTTCATCAAAGAATTAAGCCTGTCAGCTTTCTGCAGGTACGTCTGCTCCTCCTCCTGAAAACACAGGAAGAACATTTCTAAATAAAATAGTCTGCTCCTGTGAAACAGTCCGACTCCTTTGACAGCTCAGCTCTCTGAAGAATAAAGTGACAGCCATGCATGTGGTTCATGATGTCATCGTCTGATATCAACGCGTCACCTGACTC
>NC_072456.1:29117168-29172168 GCF_027596085.1 Anoplopoma fimbria
AGCCAAGGAGCACTAGTGGAGAGCTTCAGAAAGACCTGGAATCAGCAGGTACAATTGTTTCAAAGAAAACAATAAGTAATGCATCAACCGCCGTGGCCTGTATGCAGGCTCACCACGCAAGACTCCATTGCTGAAGAAAAAGCATGTTGAAGCTCGTTTAAAGTTTGCTGCACAACATTCAGACAAGCCTGTGAAATACTGGGAGAATATAGTCTGCTCAGATGAGACCAACATGGAACTCTTTGGATGCCATAATACCAGTAGCGGGACATGCATTTCACCCCTAGGCCTTCAGTGATGTCCTACACAGTCCTCCCTGAATGAATCCACCTCTTAATACCATCATTATGACGCCATGGCTCTAGAAACTATACATTTAGACAGAAACGCATTATAACTGGGCGTTGCATCACCTTAACATAGTCGAGTACAACAGAGTTATATTAATCTTTCCGAAGCATTTAAAATCAATAAATCCGCATTTACAATTAAGAGTGTTAAACTACCAGCTTTAAGATCACTTGGATACTGTCAACACGTTACAATAAAAGGCGCTTTTAAGGGATTAGTCTAAGAAGTTGTATTAACACCAACAGTATGTGAGCTTTAACAAGTGTGTTCACTAAACAGCGCATTGTTTCATTTAAGAAATGTGACGATAAAGACACAAACTATTCACTGAAAATAAAAGAATACAAACAAATAATTTGCATTTGTTCTTGAGAATATATTTGTGACAGTGGTGAAACTTTGATAAAGGTTAAACCAAAACAATTCAACAAGTCTCCTGAGTCCTTTCCCTGTAGGCACAGCTGAGCCAGTGTCACACATCATCTCTTGCAGAAGCATCAAGCATTTATTTTTTATATATTATTTTATTTGCTTATTTATCTGCTTATTTGAACACAAAATCCATCCTAGCATCCTCGCTAGCGTCGGGGTTGGCCGACATCTCCTCACGATGTCGAGCTTTTCTTGAACAGTCCGTCTTGAAAATGGCGTAAGTATAAGTTGCAAGTATAAGTTGCAAGTATATCTGCGACCAAATCTATCTCTTCTCCTCCATCAGTCATTGTGGGTTGAAAAAAAACCCGCTTGTAGATCTACACGAATTAGCTCGTTCAGGGTCATCAGGTTCACTCTGCTAGCTCTGCGTAGCTCCGCCTCTAACTAGTGCGCATCCAATCAAAATACGTGCCCGTGCTGACGTCATTGTACGCCTGCATGCTGGCCCCGGTGTCGCCCGGTGTCGCCGTTCTCTACACTGGCTCCCTGTAAGAGCTCGCATCCAGTTACAGACTCTGGTGCTAGCCTACAGGGCAGTGAGAGGAACAGCTCCTTCCTATCTCCAGGCCTTGGTCAAGCCCTACACCCCCGCCAGACCACTCCTCTCTGCTGCCTCGGGGTGACTGGTTGTCCCGTCGCTCAGAGGTCCCTGCGGCCGATCCACCCGGTCACAGCTTTTTTCTGTCCTGGCCCCTCAGTGGTGGAATGAACTCCCCACTGACCTCAGGACAGCAGAGTCGCTGCCCATCTTTAAACTCACCTCTTCAAGAAGTACTACCCTGAGCCTTCCTCGTAGCACTTACTGTATTCGTATTAGTCTGTTGCAATTATTGTTTTTGTAGTAACTTGCCTCTGCACTATACTTTTGCTCTGGTTTCTGCTTTTAGATGCTTGTTTAAGAAAGGAGATGCACTTATGACTTCTGGTGACTAGTAGTTCTCTTGAATACCTATGTTGAATACACTTCCTGTAAGTCGCTTTGGATAAAATCGTCTGCTAAATGACTGTAATGTAATGTAATGTAACTCGAAATCTGATTGGTTAACACCACAGTTTCGATTCCGTTCACTTTAAGCTACAGGCGCCCGCACTGTTGATTCTGAAGGCCTAAGGGCAGATTTCTTGGACCATAGCAACACATGATGGCTGAAATATGATTAGATAAAAGCTCTAACTTAAAGGCCAGCCCTCCGATCTCGACCTGAGGCTGGAAGAAGCGCAACCAAGTGAAAAGCTATGAAATGAAAAGAATAGACTATGGGGAATAATTTAATACATATTTGTGGAAAAAATATATAATTTATATTCTGATGATGTTTAGGCCAGCAGAGAAGGCCTTGCTGGCCCTGACGGCCCGCCACTGCATAATACACACCATGTTTGGAGGTCAAATGGCACTGCACATCCCCCCAAAAACACCAGACCAACAGTGAAGTTTGGAGGTGGAACATCCTGGTGTGGGGCTGGTTTTCAGCATACGGCACTGGCAAACTTCATATAATTGAAGGAAGGATGAATGGAAAAATGTACCGAGACATTCTTGATAAAGATCTGCTGCCATCTAGCAGGATGATGAAGATGAAACGAGGGTGGACATTTCAGCAAGACAATGATCCCAAACACACAGCCAAGGAAACTCTCCATTGGTTTCAGAGAAAGAAAATAAAGCTGCTAGAATGGCCCAGCCAATCACCTGACCTGAATCCAATAGAAACTCTATGGAAAGAACTAAAGATCAGAGTTCATAGAAGAGGCCCACGGAACCTTCAAGATCTGAAGACTGTTTGTGTGGAAGAATGGGCCAAAATCACACCTGAGCAATGCATGCCACTAGTTTCTCCATACAGGAGGCGTCTTGAAGCTGTCATCACCAACAAAGGCTTCTGTACCAAGTATTAAATACATTTCAGCAAGCGTGTTCAATACTTTTTCCCTGTGTCATTCCATTTTATTACACATAACTTAATCTCTGAACTTATTTGTTTGGTTGTCTTTGTATGTATGGATTACTTGGGTTGTTACCGACATCTGGTGAACATTTCATGTCAATAGCACCTTTAGAAATATATTTACTGAGAAAAATGGTGACGTGTTCAATAATTATTTTACCCGCTGTATATAAGTGTAAATAGTATTTATATATATTTGAAATATAACTAGGCTAAATGTCGTTTCTTACAGCAAAGTCACTATATCATCTCATTAGTATTTCACTGGAAACTCAAAAATATAAATCATAAGTTTCTAAAGAATGAAGAACACAGACATCAGTCAGTATCGGTCCTTTGTCTGTCATGTTCTATGTCTGCTGTTTCCGCTGGTAGAACGAGGAGAACAGCTTTGTTTCAGCCAGCAGGGAAGTTCACAAGAACAAACTAAGCTCAACATTGTTTTTATGATTATAACCGCTAACCAGTTTATATTGTTATGATTCTTACTGTTGACCTGTTTATATTGTTATGATTATTACTGTTAACCTGTTTATATTGTTATGATTATTACTGTTAACCTGTTTATATTGTTATGATTATAACTGTTAACCTGTTTATATTGTTATGATTATTACTGTTGACCTGTTTATATTGTTATGATTATTACTGTTAACCTGTTTATATTGTTATGATTATAACTGTTAACCTGTTTATATTGTTATGATTATTACTGTTGACCTGTTTATATTGTTATGATTACTGTTGACCTGTTTATATTGTTATGATTATTACTGTTAACCTGTTTATATTGTTATTATTACTGTTGACCTGTTTATATTGTTATGATTATAACCGTTAACCTGTTTATATTGTTATGATTATAACCGTTAACCTGTTTATATTGTTATGATTCTTACTGTTGACCTGTTTATATTGTTATGATTATTACTGTTAACCTGTTTATATTGTTATTATTACTGTTGACCTGTTTATATTGTTATGATTCTCACCGTTAACCTGTTTATATTGTTATGATTATAACTGTTAACCTGTTTATATTGTTATGATTATTACTGTTGACCTGTTTATATTGTTATGATTATAACCATTAACCTGTTTATATTGTTATGATTATAACCGTTAACCTGTATATTGTTATGATTATAACTGTTAACCTGTTTATATTGTTATGATTCTTACTGTTGACCTGTTTATATTGTTATGATTATAACTGTTAACCTGTTTATATCGTTATGATTCTCACCGTTAACCTGTTTATATTGTTATGATTCTTACTGTTGACCTGTTTATATTGTTATGATTCTTACTGTTGACCTGTTTATATTGTTATGATTATTACTGTTAACCTGTTTATATTGTTATTATTACTGTTGACCTGTTTATATTGTTATGATTCTTACCGTTAACCTGTTTATATCGTTATGATTCTCACCGTTAACCTGTTTATATTGTTATGATTATAACTGTTAACCTGTTTATATTGTTATGATTATAACTGTTAACCTGTTTATATTGTTATGATTCTTACTGTTGACCTGTTTATATTGTTATGATTCTTACCGTTAACCTGTTTATATCGTTATGATTCTCACCGTTAACCTGTTTATATTGTTATGATTATAACTGTTAACCTGTTTATATTGTTATGATTCTTACTGTTGACCTGTTTATATTGTTATGATTATATAAAAGCAATTATTTATTCATGAAAAGCAACTGTGGCTCAGTGGCAGAGTCCTTTAATCAGAGGATCGGCGGTTCGATCCCCAGCTCCTCTGGTCCATGTCCATGTGTCCTTGGGCCAGACACTAAACCCCAAGCTGCTCCTGAAGGAGTGTGAATGGTAGTCAGATTCACTAAATCTTCACACTGTCCCTTTAAGAAGTTCGTAAAGCGATGTTACTCACTTTTTGAGTTTTGGGTTAAAGGAGTTTTGGGTTAAAGGCGTTGCCACAGCAAACCAGAAAATTTTAGTGTGTCGCCATGAAAAAAGAAACTGTTATAACTCGACTCAACATCTTTTCCATATATCACACATTTGATGAAGGCATCTCCAGTGTAATCATTTGCCATGAAACAGGAAGCTGCTGATGAGGGGCTAAGGGTATTTGGTTCATTTTTATGAATCATTGAGATGTCATAGCAAGGGGGCGGGGCTTACCTTTGTGGGCGAGGCAGCGGATGCTCTGTTTACTTTGGACGTCCCAGAGCCGAACCGTCTCATCATGTGACCCAGAGAGGAGGAGAGTCCCGTCCATCGACACCGAGAGACACGTCACCAAGTTCCTGAGAGACATCCAAACTGACTTTAGATCAGATCACAAGACTACTATGAACATGTGTGAGTATCCAATCGTATTGGGGGCGGCCGTGGCACAGTGCAGGGTAGTTTTCCACCAGAGGATCGGTGGTTCGATACCCGGCTTCGGCAGTCCATGCCGATGTGTCCTTGGGCAAGACACTTAACCCCAAGTTGCTCCCGAAGGCTTTCCATCGGTGTGGACTGGATGTTGTATGAATGTTAGTTAGAGTCTGATGGGCAGATGGCACCTTGCATGGTAGCCCTGTCATCAGTGTGTGAATGATATGTAATGATATGTAATATAAGCTTTGAGCTTTGGATAAAAGCGTCTGCTGTGTAATGTAATCCAACCTAATCATACTGAAAGAATCTTTCTAGAATGGTTTT
The DNA here is from genome assembly GCF_027596085.1 of Anoplopoma fimbria. Taxonomy (NCBI): domain Eukaryota; kingdom Metazoa; phylum Chordata; class Actinopteri; order Perciformes; family Anoplopomatidae; genus Anoplopoma; species Anoplopoma fimbria. The sequence goes on from NC_072456.1 coordinate 29,122,596, forward strand.
TATCCATGTGACTCTCTGCTCCCCTTCAGCTAGGCGGCTGTGGCGTAGTGGAGAGCAAGGTAGTTCTCCAATCAGAGGGTCGGTGGTTCGATACCCGGCTTCGGCAGTCGATGTGTCCTTGGGCAAGACACTTAACCCCAAGTTGCTCCTGAAGGCCATCGGTGTGGACTGATGATGAATGTTAGTTAGAGTCTGATGGTGGCACCTTGATGGTAGCCTGTCATCAGTGTGTGAATGGGTGAATGATATGTAACATACTACTGACTGTAAGTCGCTTTGGATAAAGCGTCTGCTAAATGACTGTAATGTAATATAATGTAAGCTAGACAAGACATGAGAATTAAATGTTTAGAGGTGACTCACAGAAATAGAATAAACTTCACAGGGTTTCTGGGTTTTGGTAAACACCTGTTGTGGTCTCACCTGTGTCCTTTGAAGACCTGGTTCCCGTCGTTGTCTGACTGGAACGATTTGTCCCGACTGAGACTCTGCAGATCAAACAGAAACTGTTCAAACACAAACAGCAGCTCGGCCTCATTAGTTTCCATCTCAGGTTCTCTGCTGCTGTGTTCCTTTTTAACTCGTAACTTGTTTCTTGTTTTTATTGGCTTCGAGCCATCTCCAAATGTTTTCATTGATTCTTTTAAATTACATAAATTATTGATGATGCTGCATCGGACGAGTCGGCAGGAAGAGAAAGTCTGAAAGCAACCAACAACAATCAGTCCACAGTTTCCTCACCTCTGTGTGTGTGTGTGTGTGTGTGTGTGTGTGTGTGTGTGTGTGTGTGTGTGTGTGTGTGTGTGTGTGTGTGTATATATATAGCGGGTAAAATAGGTATTGAACACATCACCATTTTTCTCAATAAATATATTTCTAAAGGTGCTATTGACATGGCATTTTCACCAGATGTCGGTAACAACCCAAGTAATCCATACATACAAAGAAAATCAAACAAATAAGGTGTCACACAAGAAACATCTCATGATGGGTAAAAGCAAAGAGCTCTCTCAAGACCTTCACAACCTTATTGTTGCAGAACATACTGATGGCATTGGTTCCAGAAGGATTTCTAAACTTCTGAATGTTCCAGTGAGCACTGTTGGGGCCATAATCCGGAAGTGGAAAGAACATCATTTCACCATAAACCGGCCACAACCAGGTGCTCCTCGCAAGATTTCTGACAGAGGAGTGAAAAGAATTATCAGAAGAGTTGTCCAAGAGCCAAGGAGCACTAGTGGAGAGCTTCAGAAAGACCTGGAATCAGCAGGTACAATTGTTTCAAAGAAAACAATAAGTAATGCATCAACCGCCGTGGCCTGTATGCACGCTCACCACGCAAGACTCCACTGCTGAAGAAAAAGCATGTTGAAGCTCGTTTAAAGTTTGCTGCACAACATTCAGACAAGCCTGTGAAATACTGGGAGAATATAGTCTGGTCAGATGAGACCAACATGGAACTCTTTGGATGCCATAACACACCATGTTTGGAGGTCGAATGGCACTGCACATCACCCCAAAAACACCAGACCAACAGTGAAGTTTGGAGGTGGAACATCATGGTGTGGGGCTGTTTTTCAGCATACGGCACTGGCAAACTTCATATAATTGAAGGAAGGATGAATGGAAAAATGTACCGAGACATTCTTGATAAAGATCTGCTGCCATCTAGCAGGATGATGAAGATGAAACGAGGGTGGACATTTCAGCAAGACAATGATCCCAAACACACAGCCAAGGAAACTCTCCATTGGTTTCAGAGAAAGAAAATAAAGCTGCTAGAATGGCCCAGCCAATCACCTGACCTGAATCCAATAGAAACTCTATGGAAAGAACTAAAGATCAGAGTTCATAGAAGAGGCCCACGGAACCTTCAAGATCTGAAGACTGTTTGTGTGGAAGAATGGGCCAAAATCACACCTGAGCAATGCATGCCACTAGTTTCTCCACAGGAGGCGTCTTGAAGCTGTCATCACCAACAAAGGCTTCTGTACCAAGTATTAAATACATTTCAGTAAGCGTGTTCAATACTTTTTCCCTGTGTCATTCCATTTGATTACACATAACTTAATTTCTGAACGCATTTGTTTGGTTTTCTTTGTATGTATGGATTACTTGGGTTGTTACCGACATCTGGTGAACATTTCATGTCAATAGAACCTTTAGAAATATATTTACTGAGAAAAATGGTGACGTGTTCAATACTTATTTTACCCGCTGTATATACACACACACACACACACACATTCATACATACACACACACACTCATGTATACATGAGTGTGTGTGTGTGTCCGAGTACATGTGTATGTGATTACTAGCTGGGCCCCAGACCTCTGGTTTACAGCCTGTCAATCGGTTTGGTGTCCCTTTGATCAATACTTACAGTTAAGACCTTTAACTCTTCTACTTAGAACTAATCCCACTCGAGGTCTTCTTACAGGCTCTGAACCGTTTCACACCATTGTGTATCACAGCTGAAAGCTGCAAGAAAAGCTAGTAAGTGGCCCTTGGTTTGGATTGGTTTGGATCGGTTTGGATCGGCTTGGATTGGCTTGGATGGTAAAGGATGACCTTTCATGTGAACTAAATAGTTTAACTTGATGTTGAGCTCAGATGATGGCAGCGTTTTGCCTCCAATAGATAAATCTGTGCCTGCAACAGGTTATATCATAAAATAAGTTGCTCAAAGGGAAAGTTATTGTTAACTGCTTTGATGCTTTTTCAGTGTGTCCGTTTCTCCGTTTTATATCACAGTAAAGTAGATTTCTTTGGGTTTCGGACTGTTGGACGGACGAAACAAGACATCTGAAGACGTAATGGAGTGTTGATGGAGGACCAGTTTTCTGGTTTGTTTGGAGGATAAACGCTGTACAGCTTTAACATGTAAATTCATTCAGAGAGGAGGAAGGAGACCTTTACAAACACCTCAACTCTCCAGGTTGTATCCCATCTCTTTACATCAACATGAATATCAGTGGTTGTAGTTTGTAATTAAAGAGCAGAGCAGAGCATGTATGATGAGAAAGAAGGATGTAGGATAGACACTGAGGATGGCGGAGGTAATTTGTAAGATGTAGTTTATAGGACAGTTTGTAGGACGTAGAATGGGATTTAAAGAAAGCAGTTTGTGGTCTGTAGAATATAGTTTGTAGAATGTAGTTTGTAAGATGTCGTTTGTAGGATGTAGTTTGCGGTTTGTAGTTTTTAAGATGTCGTTTTTAGCTTTTATTTTGAGGTTTGTGGGATGTGGTTTGAAGAATAGTTCACATTTTGAGGGATGATGACATTTGTAGAATGTAGTTTGGAAAAAGTGATGGAAAAGGAAAAGATTGTTGACGAACATATTTTGGTCACAGTTTTAGTTAATTAAATTCACACTGGTTGGTAGGATGTAGGATGGTAGTGCATTTAGACGGAGACCGAAAGAGTGAGACTCACCTGGCTGCACAGAGACACCTGAAAAATGTTTCCGTCACTGCCTCCACAGAACAGGAAGTACTCGCAGGGGTCAAAGGTCACAGACATGATCTCCACGTCAAACAAGACGGACAGGAGCAGCTCACCTGAGGATAACTCCCACACCTGGACAGACAGACAGAGGCAGATTTGTAGTCATAGGAGTACCCTAAAAAATAAGAAATATACAAATACATAAATGTGGAAATATAAAGACAAACTAAAAAAAGCACACTCAGTAGAGTGCAGGTCGCTGCTAGATGTGTCTGCGACAACTGACCCCCAAATCTAGACCATAGGTGTATAAGACGTGTTTTACAAAGAACACAACTTTATTTAGGCCTTATTTTGTGGACAAAATGAGTGTAGACGAAAGGTTGATGCCCAATAAAAAGGCTGTTAAGAGTACTGAGTGAGGAGTCAGTATAAAACTGAAAATAAACGGTGTTTTAGCAAAATGTGAGTCACTGCAACCATGACCGGTCCTTTAGCATGCAGCCAGAACTGGCATCCCATAATATAATGCAGTTGGCTGCAGCACAAAGGGAGTGTAGCCGAGGACAACGTAGAGGTGCACAGTCACTCACACCCGCACTACATTACATTACATTACAGTCATTTAGCAGCAATTTTATCCAAAGCGACTTACAGGAAGTGTATTCAACATAGGTATTCAAGAGAACTACTAGTCACCAGAAGTCATCAGTGCATCTCCTTTCTTAAACAAGCATCTAAGAGCAGAAACCAGAGCAAAAGTACAGAAACTAATAGGAATACACTAAGTGCAACAAACTAATAGGAATACAATAAGTGCAACAAACTAATAGGAATACAATAAGTGCAACAAAGTAATAGGAATACAATAAGTGCTAAGGGGAAGGCTCAGGGTAGTGCTTCTTTACTTATTTGCTTCTTTGCTTCAAAGATGGGCAGTGACTCTGCTGTCCTGAGGTCAGTGGGGAGTTCATTCCTCCACTGAGGGGTCAGGACAGGAAGAAGCTGTGACCGGGTGGATCGGCTGCAGGGACCTCTGAGCGACGGGGCAACCAGTCACCCCGAGGCAGCAGAGAGGAGTGGTGGGGGGTGGGTGTAGGGCTTCATGGCCTGGAGATAGGAAGGAGCTGTTCCTCTCACTGCCCTGTAGGCACCAGAGTCTGTAGCTGGATGCTCTTACAGGGAGCCAGTGTAGAGAACGGAGAAGGGAAGTTGTGTGGGAGAACTTGGGTCATTGAACACCAGACGAGCTGCAGCTTTCTGGACGAGCTCCAGAGGTCTGATGGCCGACGCCGGGGCTCCAGTAGTGAGTTGCAGTAGTCCAGGCAGGAGATGACCAGAGCCTGTAGAGCACCTGCACCGTCTCCTCAGGGAGGAAGGGGAGAATCCTCCTGATGTTGTAGAGGAGGAGTCTGCAGGAGCGTGTGACCGATGCAATGTTTGCTGAGAACGACAGTTGGTCGTCCAGGGTCACACCCAGATTCCTCACAGTCCGAGTTGGCGTCACCACGGCATCATCAATGGTGATGGACAGGTCAATGGTGATGGACAGGTCTCAGCGGGGCAACCCTTCCCCGGGAGGAACAGTAGCTCCAAACCTGATCCAGTCCTAAGTATGAACAGAGTCCTAAGAGCAGGAATCTGCAGGAGCGTGCTACTGTGCTGTGATTGGCTGATATAGTTGTTTCAATGCATCCACGTGATTGGATGTGATGAGTGACATCTTTGTTTGTCTAACAGTGCAGCATGATAGCTATCAAGGTCGCAAGTTATCTAGCTAGTTAAGTAAGCAGCCACTTAACCAGTAACTCTCCTGTCACATACAAAAACACAGGTAACTTTAACTACATACCAAGTAAGGCCATCAGGCAGAAATACATCATCATCATCACTATTACGCATCCTAATGAAAAGGAGATGCACTGATGACTTCTGGTGACTAGTAGTTCTCTTGAATACCTATGTTGAATACACTTCCTGTAAATCGCTTTGGATAAAAGCGTCTGCTACATGACTGTAATGTAATGTAATGTAATGTAATGTAATGAGATTCTTTTTATTTTTTACTATTGAGCATCCTAATGAGATTATTATTATTATTATTACTATTGAGCATCCTAAAAGGATTAATATTATTATTATTAAGCATCCTAATGAGATTATTATTATTATTATTATTACTATTGAGCATCCTAAAAGGATTAATATTATTATTATTAAGCATCCTAATGAGATTATTATTATTATTACTATTGAGCATCCTAAAAGGATTAATATTATTATTATTATTAAGCATCCTAATGAGATTATTATTATTATTATTATTACTATTGAGCATCCTAAAAGGATTAATATTATTATTATTAAGCATCCTAATGAGATTATTATTATTACTATTGAGCATCCTGAGATTATTATTATTATTATTATTACTATTGAGCATCCTAAAAGGATTAATATTATTATTATTAAGCATCCTAATGAGATTATTATTATTATTATTACTATTGAGCATCCTAAAAGGATTAATATTATTATTATTAAGCATCCTAATGAGATTATTATTATTATTATTATTACTATTGAGCATCCTAAAAGGATTAATATTATTATTATTAAGCATCCTAATAAGATTATTATTATTATTATTACTATTGAGCATCCTAAAAGGATTAATATTATTATTATTAAGCATCCTAATGAGATTATTATTATTATTACTATTGAGCATCCTAAAAGGATTAATATTATTATGCATCCTAATGAGATTATTATTATTATTACTATTACTATTGAGCATCCTAAAAGGATTAATATTATTATTATTAAGCATCCTAATGAGATTATTATTATTATTATTATTATTACTATTGAGCATCCTAATGAGATTATTATTATTATTATTACTATTGAGCATCCTAATGAGATTATTATTATTATTATTATTATTACTATTGAGCATCCTAATGAGATACATGGTCTATTGGTGCTCCTGGAGAATCATACTAGATAGAAACATACTGAGCTAAATCTGGGTCAACCTCAACCTCAGACCAGGTGGTAAAAAAATACAGATCACAAATGGAGAAAATTCTATTTTAGAAGAATCACTGAAAATATGGAATGAAATTGTAAAAAAGAAAAAGTACAAATTATAAGGAGATAGCAAACTGCTGATTTGGCCTTCACATCTCCCAGGTTTAGACCTGGAGAGATTGAGAATATATTTTATGGTGGAGAGAAAAAGGATTAACATATGTTCACTCATAGGAGGGGAAAAAAACCTTAAAGGAGAGTTTAATTTAGAAAATTAGGACATGTTCAGATACTAATTAAAAAATGAATTTCAGCAGAAGGTAATGAAGTGATTAAAGTGTTGACAGATGCTTACAAACCACCCGCTGTGAATATTGTTTCCAAATTGTACAGCAGTTTACAGAAACTAAAGAAAGTCAAGATAAGATAAAAGATAAGATATAAGAGAAGATTAAGATATAAGACAAGATACGATAAGATAAAATATAAAATAAGATATAAGATAACATAAAAAGATATAAGATAAGATATAAGATAAGATAAAAGATAAGATAAAAGATATAAGATATGAGATATAAGACAAGATATAAGATAACATAAAAAGATATAAGATATAAGATAAGATATGAGATATGAGATAAGTTAAAAGCTAAAATAAAAGATTAGATATAAGATAAGATAAGATAATCCTTTATTAGTCCCACAGCACTAGCTCTGTTAGGAGAATGTAATTATTACACCCAAAATGAAAAATAAACACTGTGGTAAAGAGCAGTGATGCTGGAGACAGTTGGGCAGATGAATACCAATCACTCTCATATGTTCTGCTGTTTAAAATACAAACATTCTGGCACAGGGTTGTTCAGACTCTTGAGGAGATCTTATAGAACAAGATTCCCAGGACCCCGAATTCTGGGATTGATACCCGGCGACATAATTAAAAAAAGGACATCTACCTCTTCTAAATCCTGGATGGGGGTAACCCTAACCCCTAACCCTGGATGAAATGTGGCCTTCAAGGACCGGGCCAGTGGCTGGACATTGTAAAAACGTTCTTCATCCGAGGACTAAAGCAGGGAACCATGAACTACACGGGGAAATGTTCTGCATACAAGAAAAAAGAAGGGTTGTGTTTTCAGCAGGTCTGAAAAGTAAAGATCAAAGATTGTAAAGAGAGAGTAGTGACCCCCACTTTTCTGTTTCGAGCTTTATTATTTCTATTTCTGTCATCCATGATGTTTTGCTGTGGATTTTTTTGAGTTTTATAGAAACTGAAAAATAAATAAATTAAAAGGTTTTTTCTAAAAAACCTCCCAAAAAACATGTAAATGTTAATAAACACATTTGATCAACATTCACATATGACCAAAGAGCTCCATGCTATAAGATGGATTAATGGAGATTGCGAAAATGGCAGGTAAAAAAATAAACTATCATGATCAAAATTGTTACATCTACAGAGCTACGTTATGCCAAATACGTCAGTATATACTGTGCTGTAGAGACATCTGCATTAAGCAAAGACAAGCAGCAGGACACTTCTGTTATTATATTATATTATATGTTATTATACTGTTCACTACATCAGCCTCAAAACACTGCAATCAGCAGGAGAGAACTACAGGGGTCGACACTCACAACCCTGAGGAGACATCGGGGCACCAATCGAACCATGACCGAGGTACAGCAGCTTTTAACAACCAGGAAATAAAGAATGAAATATCTCAGACCCCAAGCTAGTTCAGCTGATGAACGAGCTCGTTATGAAGCGGCTGGGTGGGAACAGAGATACACCCTCTCAGAGATAAAGTCACACTTAAGATGATTGGTTTTTAATGAAGGAAAAAGAAACCAGAGACACAGACAGGTCAACGAGTCTTTGTTTGTTTGACTTGTGGAGTCTGAGGATGTTTTAGAAACCTGCTGCAAAATAACAAAGAAGAGTCAAAGTGGAAAAAAAGGAGTTAAAGGTGCAATAAGTAGTGACCTGCTCCAAAGACATAGGGGGAGCATTTCACCTCTACTTCTGGGTCCACAGGATCTAAAGTTTGAGTCTTCAGTTATTAAAAACTATTATTACCGTGTCATGGTTCGATGCCTTAGCCAGCCAATCAAGTTGCAGTTAACCACCATGTCTTATCAAAACGTCCTCAATAATAGACATTGTCATATTTAACATATCTTGATTTATGGCCCAAAACTAATCTAATCATTCTCATCTCATCAGTTCATCCTGGAGACCAAGTGGACGTTTGTGTCGAATCTGAAGAAATTCAGATAAAGAAATAAAGAAAAGAGTGGACGGTACAGAAGGTGCAGAAAGTACACTGATATATCCTCAGTGTTTACACTCTACTGTTCTACCTGTTCAGGTGATATATCCTCAGTGTTTACACTCTACTGTTCTACCTGTTCAGGTGATATATCCTCAGTGTTTACACTCTACTGTTCTACCTGTTCAGGTGATATATCCTCAGTGTTTACACTCTACTGTTCTACCTGTTCAGGTGATTTATCCTCAGTGTTTACACTCTACTGTTCTACCTGTTCAGGTGATATATCCTCAGTGTTTACACTCTACTGTTCTACCTGTTCAGGTGATTTATCCTCAGTGTTTACACTCTACTGTTCTACCTGTTCAGGTGATATATCCTCAGTGTTTACACTCTACTGTTCTACCTGTTCAGGTGATTTATCCTCAGTGTTTACACTCTACTGTTCTACCTGTTCAGGTGATATATCCTCAGTGTTTACACTGTTCAGGTGATATATCCTCAGTGTTCTACCTGTTCAGGTGATATATCCTCAGTGTTTACACTCTACTGTTCTACCTGTTCAGGTGATTTATCCTCATTCTCACCTTGACAGTTTGGTCTAAGGAGGCGGTTGCGACTCTGGCCTGAGCCCCCATCAGGCCACAGTGCAAGTCTGTGATTGGTAGAGAGTGACGAGACAGGACGTGACGCGGTTCAGGGGTGTGGCTTGAATCCAGCTGGATCACACTGAAACGCATAAACACAAATACACACATTAATAACCACACACAGAGTCATCACACTGGTTCCACATTCACAAGATCCATCAGAAACCTTTTTTACTTCATGGAGCTTCAGGATGAAACTGAAGACTGAATCTGGACCTGCTGCAGTTTTAAACACTCACAGTCAGAACTGATAGTCAGGTGACCCCGTCAGGGTGTGGACATCAGCTGATCACCTGCTGCTGGTTGTTATTGTAAAGAACAAAACTGAGACTTTAACAAACACCAGATCTACCCAATCAGTGAGGAGAGTGACGTTTCTATTAACTAATCCAATGAACTGTATTCTGTCACTGGTGCTCACATGACTGATGGACTGTTTAGTGAAGATGAGACTCTGCTGAAGTGTTGTCATGGGAACAACAGTCTGAGGCTGCTCACCTGTCTACAGATGTTAGAACTCCAACTACTGGAAACAGCAGATCCACACATATAAATAAGTAACGACAGAACGTTCATTTAGAACACGAGACAATAAACTGATCCTCCTAGAACTCCTCATCAAAGTCTCCACATCTGTCACAACACCTTACAGTAAAGTTTCCACATCTGTCACTACACCTTACAGTAAAGTCTCCACATCTGTCACTACACCTTACAGTAAAGTCTCCACATCTGTCACATCTGTCACTACACCTTACAGTAAAGTCTCCACATCTGTCACAACACATTAAAGTCTCCACATCTGTCACTACACCTTACAGTAAAGTCTCCACATCTGTCACTACACCTTACAGTAAAGTCTCCACATCTGTCACTACACCTTACAGTAAAGTCTCCACATCTGTCACAACACCTTACAGTAAAGTCTCCACATCTGTCACTACACCTTACAGTAAAGTCTCCACATCTGTCACTACACCTTACAGTAAAGTCTCCACATCTGTCACTACACCTTACAGTAAAGTCTCCACATCTGTCACTACACCTTACAGTAAAGTCTCCACATCTGTCACTACACCTTACAGTAAAGTCTCCACATCTGTCACTACACCTTACAGTAAAGTCTCCACATCTGTCACAACACCTTACAGTAAAGTCTCCACATCTGTCACAACACGTTAAAGTCTCCACATCTGTCACAACACGTTAAAGTCTCCACATCTGTCACTACACCTTACAGTAAAGTTTCCACATCTGTCACTACACGTTAAAGTCTCCACATCTGTCACTACACCTTACAGTAAAGTTTCCACATCTGTCACTACCGTTCTCTACACTGGCTCCCTGTAGGAGCATCCAGTTACAGACTCTGGTGCCTACAGGGCAGTGAGAGGAACAGCTCCTTCCTATCTCCAGGCCATGAAGCCCTACACCCCCCCACCACTCCTCTCTGCTGCCTCGGGGTGACTGGTTGTCCCGTCGCTCAGAGGTCCCTGCAGCCGATCCACCCGGTCACAGCTTCTTCCTGTCCTGACCCCTCAGTGGAGGAATGAACTCCCCACTGACCTCAGGACAGCAGAGTCACTGCCCATCTTTAAACTCACCTCTTCAAGAAGTACTACCCTGAGCCTTCCTCGTAGCACTTATTGTATTCGTATTCGTTTACTGCACTTACCCTATTCGTATTAGTTTGTAGCACTTATTATATTCATATTAGTTTGTTACAATTATTGTTTTCGTAGTAATCTGCCTCTGCACTATACTTTTGCTCTGGTTTATGCTTTTAGATGCTTGTTTAAGAAAGGAGATGCACTTATGACTTCTGGTGACTAGTAGTTCTCTTCAATACCTATGTTGAATACACTTCCTGTAAGTCGCTTTGGATAAAAGTGTCTGCTACATGACTGTAATGTAATGTAATGTAAAGTCTCCACATCTGTCACAACTTGTTAAAGTCTCCACATCTGTCACTACACCTTACAGTAAAGTCTCCACATCTGTCACTACACCTTACAGTAAAGTCTCCACATCTGTCACTACACCTTACAGTAAAGTCTCCACATCTGTCACTACACCTTACAGTAAAGTCTCCACATCTGTCACTACACCTTACAGTAAAGTCTCCACATCTGTCACAACACGTTACATCAATGTGAGGTAAGAAATAAAAGTGATTGAAAAAGGGCGGATCGATTGAGGGAACTTGGAATTATTATTATTTAATTATTTTATTTTGAACTCCTCCTCTTCACATCATACAGTTTATTTATTGAATGTTTATCTTTATTTCCTCTAACTATGTTTAATGTCATAGCTTGCTTCACAGAAACCTGCCTGGTGATGAACCTGATTCTGGTTTGGGTGAAGATGAAACAAGGCTTGTGTGTTCTCAGGTGAGTGTTACCTGGACAGACTCCACACCAGAGCAAGGTTGTCTTTTCCTCCAGAAACAAAATGGCTGCTGTCATCTGTGAACTTCAGACAGGTGACATCCTGGTAGTGACGACTGAGGACAGACAGCAGCTTACCTGTGGAAACCTGAGCCATCAAAGAAAAGACTTAATACACCTGAACCAATCACAGAGGAGGAGATACATGTTGCTTTGTTTCCCAATTATCTTTAGAAAGAGATCATTCATTTGTTATAAGACAAATATATGTCAAACAATCAATAATAGAGTGTCATCAGAGTGGGCGGAGCCAACAGTCCTCTGTAGCTCTGTGTGTTAAACTACAGACCCGCCCACTTCTGACTGTGAACAACATCACAGAGCAGAAGATGAAAGTTTGGCTGGAAGTTTAATAGGTCAACATGGACCAGGGTCAGGACCGGGGCCCGGACCGGTGAACCAGGGTCTGAACAAGAAGAAGAAGAAGAAGAAGAAGAAGAAGAAGCAGAAGCAGACTGACCTCCCACAGATAAACAGCCTCTGCGACTCCGGCAGTGAGGAAGACTCCGTTAGGTGAAGCGGTCAGAGAGGTGATGAGACCTGGACACACCATCTTCTGCTGCAGCTGATCCTGGAAGAACAGGAAGTAACAGGGACAACAACTGTGATATACTGTGATGTACTGTAATAGAATATGATATAATAGGATATACTATGATATACTGTGATATAATATGATATACTGTGATACTGTGATATAATATGATATACTGTGATATAAGATATGTGATATAATGTGATATACTGTGATATACTGTGATATACTGTGATAAAATATGATATACTGTGATATAATATGATATGCGATATACTGTGATACTGTGATATACTGTGATAAAATATGATATACTGTGATGTACTGTAATATAATATGATATGCTGTAATGTACTGTAATAGAATATGATATAATAGGATATACTATGATATACTGATATAATATGATATACTGTGATATATGATATACTGTGATAAAATATGATATACTGTGATATAATGATATTCTGTGATATAATGTGATATACGGTGATAAAATATGATATAATGTAATATAATATGATATGCTGTAATGTACTGTAATAGAATATGATATAATAGGATATACTGTGATACAATATTATATACTGTGATAAAATATGATATACTGTGATATAATATGATATACTGTGATATAATATGATATAATGTGATATAATGTGATATGATATACTGCGATATAATATGATATACTGTGATACTGTGATATAATGTGATATACTGTGATATAATATGATATAATGTGATATACTGTGATAAAATATGATATAATGTAATATAATATGATATGCTGTAATGTACTGTAATAGAATATGATATAATAGGATATACTGTGATATAATATTATATACTGTGATATAATATGATATACTGTGATATAATGTGATATGATATACTGTGATATATGATATACTGTGATGTGATATAACGTGATATACTGTGATACAATATGATATACTGTGATGTACTGTAATAGAATATGATATAATAGGATATACTATGATATACTGTGATAAAATATGATATACTGTGATATAATATGATATAATGTAATATAATATGATGTAATGTACTGTAATAGAATATGATATAATAGGATATACTATGATATACTGTGATATAATATGATATACTGTGATATAATATGATATACTGCGATATAATATGATATACTGTGATAAAATATGATATACTGTGATATAATATGATATAATGTAATATAATATGATGTAATGTACTGTAATAGAATATGATATTATAGGATATACTGTGATATAATATGATATACTGTGATATAATATGTGATATAATGTGATATACTGTGATAAAATATGATATGTGACATACTGTGATATACTGTGATATAATGTGATATAATATAATATACTGTGATACTGTGATATAATGATATACTGTGATATAATATAATATACTGTGATACTGTGATATAATGATATACTGTGATATAATATGATATACTGTGATATAATGTGATATAATATGATATACTGTGATATAATATGTGATATAATGTGATATACTGTGATAAAATATGATATGTGATATAATGTGATATAATATAATATACTGTGATACTGTGATATAATGATATACTGTGATATAATGTGATATACTGTGATATAATGTGATATAATTGTTTGTTTGTTTATTTAGCACACATTACAATAATGGTGCAAGGAGGGAACGAAGCCCAGTGGGCTTGTACAAGAGTTCCACCCCTGTCAATAATCACAGACAAATAATATTTATAAGGCTAACAAATAAACTTTAGAAAATAAGGAGACAAAGTACATAAATAAATCAAAAATAATCAAAATTCAGTAATAAGATGATTCATGAAAAGATAAGATGTTTTTTAAGCTGCTTTTTGAAGAGTGAGTAGGATGATAAGGATCTTAATAATGTGACTGCTTTCTGGAGGGAGGAGCTACAACGGAGCGTTTCAGAGAGAGGGTGAGAAGAGGTGCTGCAGACAGCCAGGATGAGAAGAACAAGGAGGATTATGGGTATTAAAGCATGTAAACATGTTGTAACTGTAACTGGAGATACACACATGAACCCTGTTCAGGTGTGTTGCAGTGTGTGTTCAGGTGTGTTGCAGTGTGTGTTGCAGTGTGTTCAGGTGTGTTGCAGTGTGTGTTGCAGTGTGCGTTCAGGTGTGTTGCAGTGTGTTCAGTGTGTTGCAGTGTGCGTTCAGGTGTGTTGCAGTGTGTGTTCAGGTGTGTTGCAGTGTGTGTTGCAGTGTGTGTTGCAGTGTGTGTTGCAGGTGTGTTGCAGTGTGTGTTGCAGTGTGTGTTGCAGTGTGCGTTCAGGTGTGTTGCAGTGTGTGTTCAGGTGTGTGTGTTCAGGTGTGTTGCAGTGTGTGTTCAGGTGTGTGCAGTGTGCGTTCAGGTGTGTTGCAGTGTGCGTTCAGGTGTGTTGCAGTGTGTGTTCAGGTGTGTTGCAGTGTGTGTGTGCAGTGTGTGTTCAGGTGTGTTGCAGTGTGTGTGTTCAGGTGTGTTGCAGTGTGTGTGTTCAGGTGTGTTGCAGTGTGTGTTCAGGTGTGTTGCAGTGTGTGTTCAGGTGTGTTGCAGTGTGTGTTGCAGTGTGTGTTCAGGTGTGTTCAGGTGTGTTGCAGTGTGCGTTCAGGTGTGTTGCAGTGTGCGTTCAGGTGTGTTGCAGTGTGCGTTCAGGTGCGTTCTTCCGTGTGCATGTGTCTACACGTGCGTTACCTTCCTCTGGATCTCCCACATGTTGATGAAGTTCTTGCCCAGCTGTGCGGACAGCAGGTACTCCCCGTTCAGGAGGGTCAGGGTCCGGGCCGAGCTGCTCCCTCCCCGGTACGACAGCAGGCTGGAGCCGCTGTGCAGGTCGAACACGGTGCAGTTCCACATCGGGGAGCCGGAGTCACTGGTCACGATTACCTCCAGAGGAGCCGCCATGTTGGCTGTACCACAACAAGCTGCACACGCGGGGACCGTCTGCTGCCGGCGCTCTGCGTCATATCCGGGACCGGGTGCATTGTGGGAGATGTAGGAAGGGCATGAAATGGAAAACATATCATGTCACCATTTAATGTATAGGCTATTGCTGTCAAAGATTTATTTAATTACCAAATGAAAATAAATGTTTGATGAATGAACCAGGTGTGTTTATTTATATATAAGTAAGGGATAATGCCCGACGAGGTGTCCATTAATTCCTGATAATGGACACCTCGAAGGGCATTATCCCGCTTATACCACGGTCACTTACCAACGGTGACCAAATTAAGAGCATTCATTTATATTTTCATGCGTTTTACAATTCAAATATAAAGTTTTCCACAAAGCATAACTTTGTTTCCCTGGTTACGCCTGAGAGTCTGACTAATACCCGGAACCACCATTACACGCCCGTTGGGTTCTCATGCAACGGAAACGTTGTTCACTCCTCCAGTAATTAGGACGAACCATAGCTAGGACTTTAGAACGGGAGGTATTATAGTCCGCTCAGCTTTCATGGTCGAGGCTTGCAACCATAATTCATGCCATTTTTCATGCTGACTGGATGTAGGCATATCGTGCTTTTTCATGTTGTAGTCATGGCTGTCAAACAATGTTTTTAAAAATATTTAAAAACCATAGGTAGTATGTTTTTATTGAAAAGAAACATGTCAACAATTAATTGTCAATTAATTAATAACCTGGAAATCACATAGGCCTAAATAGAAAAAACGTAGGCCTAATTAACGGGGGCTTAATCAACTTTAAACTGGGCCCTATGTGTTACAGCTGTTTTATTTTAAATTAAATTCGACGTTTCCATTTATGGTGAAATTTGATAGCGTTATAGGCAAGTCCGGCATAGCGGCCTGTGAAGGAGGGTTTTTGACAGCATGGGCACTGTTTCTCGGGACATTTGATGACAAGACGTGGCTCCATTCTCGTCTCTCCTGCACTGATGGAGCCCAGTAAGCACGCGGGCTGCTCTCGCATCGATGGCCTGTCACCGACATTATTTGACGACTCTCCAGGCCGGCGTCTGAGAGCCGACCTACAGCGGTGCTTCGGAGGCTGTGGTTTGTGTAGATCTGCGAAAGACCCACCTGAAATGTAGAATGACAGGATATTTATTATATTATGGGGATGGAGGGAAACTATTTAGTAGCTATGGCCTAATACAAAATTATAGCCATAATCACCTCTTCGCTGATCCTTTTTAACATGTTCCCGAGGTAGTGGACACCCATCGGCTCCCGGGTGTACCACACGCCGGAGGCCAGGGTGCGCTTTGGGTGGTGGTAGAACGATTTGGCATCTGATGGACATTTTGCAATATATTTTTTGAAACTTTCCACCGGACACAGCGGATCCTCAGGCCTGGCAAACATAAACCCTCGTAGGTTTTCCTTTTCAGGTTCATTCGGGTCTTTGTGATTCTTGCTTTGAGGATTGTGCGCCAGGCTGACATATTCCACCCCATCCTCGTCTCTCTGGAGGATGAAAGATGACATGGATAGCTCCCGGGTTCCCTCCCTGCCACGCCGAGCCAAACATATTTGGATGTCGAACCACACTTTTCTGACCAGGCCGACGGGCGAATCAGGAGACAGTGCAGTTGAATATTTAATACGTTCGAGGTCCGACTCGGAGATACGGGGATGGTGGAGGCTGGTATCTTTACCACTTTTCCTGTACCGTTTAAGTACGGATTTAAACACGGCATTGCTGGTCCTGAATCTGGTGTCAGTTATAATATTGAAGCCAACTATATAACGCTTAATACCGGCTCTCAGACTCCTTAGGCTGGCTATGCTGTACTCCCCTCCTGTCTTGGTGGACTGGACAGCGGCATAAAACTCCCGCAGAGTCTCATTAAGAGCATCAGCGGTGTAGTTTACGAAGTTGGAGTCCATTCGTTTTTGTTCAAGAAAGTCTCTCAGTATATTAACTGCCCATTTTGTTGTTTTTTTGGTGTTGATCTCATCTTTGTCATCTTCTATTTGATTTAATTCTCCCGGTGTTAACTCCTTGTGCCGTTGCTTTCTTTTCCTCTTTTCCATTTCTTTTTCTTCTGCTGCATCCCAGTCATCGAAGTTGTCATATTCTCCAAATAAATTAAAAGAAATGTTGAAATCACTCATTGTTACTTTGTTGCGGTGTTGCAATAAATTGTAAACGGCTTTGACTGCGGTCCCGTTGTTATGGTTACTAATTTTAGAGACGATACGCCAGCGCGCATTAATTGAGAACGGTAAACAGACAATTTGACGGAACTACTTGTCCAGGTGTCCGTATATCAGGAGTTAATGCACACCCTGCAGCCAATCAGAATCGAGTATTCCCGCAGACCGTGGTATAAATATAAATATATGTCTGCTTCCATTCCTCTGATTTTAGATAAGATAATTCTGAATTCTCAGAGTTCTTATCAAGTTTAGTCCTTAAGACAGATAAAGTTATTATTGTAGGTGATTTTAATATTCATGTGGATGTGTATAATGATAGCCTTAGTACTGCGTTTGGTTCATTACTAGATTCTATTGGCTTCTGTCAGTGTGTACATAAACCCACTCACTGTTTTAACCCTCGACCTTGTTCTGGTTTATGGTATTGAAGTAGAAAATGTAATTGTCTCTCAACAGAACTCTCTTTTATCAGAACATTATCTAATAACCTTTGAATTTGTTCTACCAGAGTGTACGCCATTAGGCAAAAGTTTCTACACTAAATGTCTATCTGATAATGCTGTAGCTAAATTTAAAGAAGCGATTTCTTCAGGGTTTTATTCATTAACATGTCTCCATAACAGAGGACTCCTACTCTAACTTTAGTCTGTCTCCATATAACAGAGGACTCCTACTCTAACTTTAGTCTGTCTCCATATAACAGAGGACTCCTACTCTAACTTTAGTCTGTCTCCATATAACAGAGGACTCCTACTCTAACTTTAGTCTGTCTCCATAACAGATAACAGAGGACTCCTACTCTAACTTTAGTCTGTCTCCATATAACAGAGGACTCCTACTCTAACTTTAGTCTGTCTCCATATAACAGAGGACTCTTTAGTTTAGTCTGTCTCCATATAACTCCTCTATTTAGTCTGTCTCCATATAACAGAGGACTCCTACTCTAACTTTAGTCTGTCTCCATATAACAGAGGACTCCTACTCTAACTTTAGTCTGTCTCCATATAACAGAGGACTCCTACTCTAACTTTAGTCTGTCTCCATATAACAGAGGACTCCTACTCTAGCTTTAGTCTGTCTCCATATAACAGAGGACTCCTACTCTAACTTTAGTCTGTCTCCATATAACAGAGGACTCCTACTCTAACTTTAGTCTGTCTCCATATAACAGAGGACTCCTACTCTAAACAGAGGACTTTAGTCTGTCTCCATATAACAGAGGACTCCTACTCTAACTTTAGTCTGTCTCCATATAACAGAGGACTCCTACTCTAACTTTAGTCTGTCTCCATATAACAGAGGACTCCTACTCTAACTTTAGTCTGTCTCCATATAACAGAGGACTCCTACTCTAGTCTTTAGTCTGTCTCCATATAACAGAGGACTCCTACTCTAACTTTAGTCTGTCTCCATATAACAGAGGACTCCTACTCTAACTTTAGTCTGTCTCCATATAACAGAGGACTCCTACTCTAACTTTAGTCCGTCTCAGATTGACCATCTTGTTGATAGTGCTGCATGCTCACTGAATGACACTAGACTCTATAGCTCCTCTAAAAAAGAAGCTAATAAAAGAAAGGAGGTTTGCTCCATGATATAACCATGGTATGCGGTTAGTCTGGCGAGACAGTCTTAAAATATATAAGAAGGCACTCCGTAATGCTAGAGCAGCCTATTATTCAGCATTAATAGATTTAAATAAGAACAAGCCCAGGGTTCTCTTCAGCACTGTAGCCAGGCTGACAGAGAGTCACAGCTCTGTTGAGCCGTGTATTCCTATAAACCTCAGTAGTAGTGACTTCATGAACTTCTTTAATGATAAGATTCTAACTATTAGAGACTAAATGAATAATCTACTGCCCTCAACCAGTACCCATCGATCCACAGCTGTAGAACCTGAAATATATTTAGTTGGCTTTTCTCCCATTGACCTTCAACAATTGACTTTAACTATTTCTAAGTCTAAACCTTCCACCTGTCTCTTAGACCCGATTCCGACTAAGAAACCTACTCTTGATCCAGAGGTGTTGGCTAACTATAGACCTATATCTAACTATAGACCTATATCTAACTATAGACCTATATCTAACTATAGACTATATCTAACTATAGACCTATATCTAACTATAGACTATATCTAACTATAGACTATATCTAACTATAGACCTATATCTAACTATAGACCTATATCTAACTATAGACCTATATCTAACCATAGACTATATCTAACTATAGACCTATATCTAACTATAGACCTATATCTAACTATAGACTATATCTAACTATAGACCTATATCTAACTATAGACTATATCTAACCTTAGACTATATCTAACTATAGACCTATATCTAACCTTAGACCTATATCTAACTATAGACCTATATCTAACTATAGACTATATCTAACTATAGACCTATATCTAACCTTCCCTTCCTCTCTAAGATCCTTGAGAAAGCAGTAGCAAATCAGCTGTGTGACTTTCTGCATTACAATAGTTTATTTGAGGATTTTCAGTCAGGATTTAGAGTGAATCATAGCACAGAGACAGCACTGGTGAAAATGACCAATGACCTTCTGATAGCTTCAGACAAAGGACTTGTCTCTGTACTTGTATTGTTAGACCTTAGTGCTGCATTCGATACCATTGACCTTAAAATCTTATTACAGAGATTGGAGCATCTAATAGGCATTAAAGGAACCGCACTCAGCTGGTTTAAGTCGTATTTCTCAGACCGATCTCAGTTTGTATATGTAAACAATGAAAGCTCGATGAAAACCAGGGTCAGTCACGGAGTTCCACAAGGGTTTGTTCTTGGACCAGTTTCATTCACCTTATATATGCTTCCTTTAGGGAATATTATCAGAAAACACTCAATAAACTTTCATTGTTATGCAGATGATACCCAGTTATATCTATCGATTAGGCCAGACGAAACTAACCAGTTCTCTAAACTTCAACATGTCTTAAGGACATAAAAACCTGGATGACCTGTAACTTCTTGATGTTAAACTCAGACAAAACTGAAGTTATTCTACTAGAAATCAATTATCTAAGGATACAGTTTCTCTAGATGGCATTGCTCTGGCATCCAGCACTACCGTTAAGAACCTCAGAGTTATCTTTGATCAGGATCTGTCTTTTAACTCTCATATAAAACAGATCTCAAGGACAGCCTTTTTTCATTTACGTAACATTGCGAAAATGTCACAGTCACACCTGTTCACTCTTCCTGCACTATTTCTCTCAGCTCACAGCCCAGCCCCCGCTCTCTCACCACACTCTCCCTCACTCACCTAATCAGCCTCATGCGGTGCACCTGTCTGGCACGCCCACCTCATCAGCACAATCCCTCTCACCTGCTCACTCTGCTGCACTACTCACCTCAGTATAAATACCCCAGTCTCACAGACACTCACTGCCAGATCGTTCTCTGCATTATGCCAGACCTTCAAGCGTTATTCCCCGGACTGATTTCCCGTTGCCGACCCAGCTTGTTTGGACTTCTCCGCCTTGCCTCTGCCCCGGTAACTGACTCAGCCTTCCGTCCCCGACCACAAGATTTGTCTTCGCTCCTCTTGGTTTTTGTCTGCCTGCTCTGCTGACGGATCAGCGCTCTCTAGAGTGGAATATCCCCTGTGAGTCATCTCCTGCCTGTCTACCTGCTGTTTGTTCCGCTTTGAATAAAGCTCCAGAACATTACCCTGTCTCCTGGTCGTACTGCACTTGGGTTCTCTACAGTTGATCCAGAATGCTGCAGCACGTGTTCTAACAAAAACTAAGTAAAGAGCTCATATTACTCCAGTATTAGCTTCTCTGCACTGGCTCCCTGTTAAATCAAGAGTAGACTTTAAAATTCTTCTCCTCACCTACAAAGCTCTAACTGGCCAGGCACCGTCTTATCTTAAGGAACTTATAGTTCCATATTACCCAACTAGAGAGCCGCGGTCCATCAATGCAGGGTTACTTGTGGTTCCTAGAGTATATAAAAGTAGGATTGGAGCCAGAGCCTTCAGTTATCAGGCTCCTCTTCTGTGGAACCAGGTTCCAGTTTCAGTCTGGGGGGCAGAAACACTCACCACATTTAAGAGCAGGCTGAAGACCTTCCTTTCTGATAGCGCTTATAGTTAGGACTGGTTCAGGTTTATAGTTAGGACTGGTTCAGGTTTATAGTTGGGGCTGGTTCAGGTTTATAGTTGGGGCTGGTTCAGGTTTATAGTTAGGGCTGGTTCAGGTCTATAGTTGGGGCTGGTTCAGGTCTATAGTTAGGACTGGTTCAGGTTTATAGTTGGGGCTGGTTCAGGTTTATAGTTAGGACTGGTTCAGGTTTATAGTTAGGACTGGTTCTGGTTCGCCTTGGTCCAGCCCCTAGATATGCTGCTATATGCCTAGACAGCCGGGGGACTACATAGGATACACTGAGCTTCTCTCCCTCCTTCTTTATGTATTTATCTCCTATTTATGCACATTGCTGATTTTTGTTTCTTCCCCGGAGTCCTTGTGCTTTCTCGCCTCGCAGGTTCCCAGGAATCGGGGTTATATCTGGACTCATTGTGCCTCCTGCTGAGGCCCTGCTGACACCCACTGCTACTATAATTATTAGTCACATTACTATTATTCCCTGTACTATTACGCTTATTGACTTTGCTTCTACCCTGGAGTTTTTGTGCTTTCTCGCCTCGCAGGCTTCTATAAATCTTGGCTGTACCTGGACTGTGGTCGTGCCTCCTGCTATGGCCCTGCTGACACCGACTGCTACCACCATTATTATTATTATTATTATTATTATTAGTCACATTACTATTACCTGTACCATTACGCATTTTAGCTTTACTTCCACCCTGAAGCCCTTTTTTCTTTCTTGCGTCGCAGGTTTCCACGAATCGTTGTGGTCCCAGGACCGTAGTCGTGCCTCCTGCTGTGACACGGCTGACACCCACTGCTACTTTTATTATTATTATTATTATTATTATTATTAGTCACATTACTATTATTATTTCATAATTATAATTCTACTATAATAATTGCATTTGTCATATACATTGAATGTGTTGTATGTCTGTTATGCTGTTCATTCTGTACACATGTCTGTCACATCTATTGACTTCTGTCCATCCTGGGAGAAGGATCCCTCCTCTGTCGCTCTCCCAGAGGTTTCTTCCTTTTTTTTTCTCCCTGTTAAAGGGTTTTTAGGGGAGTTTTTCCTGTGCCGATGTGAGGGTCTAAGGACAGTGGAGGTGAGGGTATAAGGACAGAGGATGTCTCATGTGTACATATTTAAAGCCCTCTGAGGCAAATTTGTGATTTTGGGCCCCAGAAAATAAACTGAATTGAATTGTACCCTCTGTGTGACTGCTGTTGGGCTTTAGTTGGTGTTTCTGCTCCATGTGGCCCAACTTATCAACATGTTGATCAGTTGTCACCGTTGATGGCGTCACACTCTTTGTTTTAGTATCTGTGCAGAAGGCAGCATAAAGGACGCCAACATATGAGATAGTTTTTATCGGCTTTATATATGTTCAATAACTTATTGTTCATTTAACAGGTTTTTCTTTGCTTTGGGTTGCCTCAGTATATCCTTTATTTTGTTGTCGTAGCATAGTTTCACACACTCACTGGGTGCTGATGTAAACTGTCTGGTCTCGTCAGGTTAATTAGTTCTGATGAGCGGCTCAGTTTAATCCTCCTTCCCCGTCACACTGACCAATCAGAGCTGCTGATGTCATCCTCTCCCCTCCCCCACCCCCTGTGTGTTTTCAGTCTCTTTGTCATCACCGTTGCCACGGCAGCAGCAGTTTGAGGAGGGAGCTCGTATGAAGCGTCGCTGCGATCCTCTGAGAGCTGACCACAAGCTGCTGACCCCTGACACACACACTCTGTGAGTAACACACACTCTGTGAGTAACACACACACAAACACACACTGTGTGTAACACACACACTGTGAGTAACACACACACATTACATTAGTCATTTAGCAGACGCTTTTATCCAAAGCGACTTACAATAAGTGTATTCAACATAGGTATTCAAGAGAACTACTTGTCACCTGAAGTGCATCTCCTTTCTTAAACAAGCATCTAAGAGCATGAGCAAAAGTACAGAAACAAACTAATATGAATACAATAAGTGCAACAAACTAATAGGAATACAATGAGTGCTAAGGGGAAGGCTCAGGGTAGTGCTTCTTTACTTCTTGAAGAGGTGAGGTTAAAGATGGGCAGTGACTCTGCTGTCCTGACGTCAGTGGGGAGTTCATTCCTCCACTGTGGGGTCAGGACAGAAAGAAGCTGTGACTGGGTGGATCGGCCGCAGGGACCTCTGAGCGACGGGGCAGCAGAGCCAAGTCGGGGGGTGTAGGGCTTGGCCATGGCCTGGAGATAGGAAGGAGCTGTTCCCCTCACTGCCCTGTAGGCTAGCACCAGAGTCTGTAACTGGATGCTCTTACAGGGAGCCAGTGTAGAGAAGGGAAGTTGTGTGGGAGAACTTGGGGGCAATTGAACACCAGATGAGCTGCAGCTTTCTGGACGAGCTCCAGAGGTCTGATGGCCGATGCCGGGGCTCCGGCAAGTAGTGAGTTGCAGTAGTCCAGGCGGGAGATGACCAGAGCCTGTAGAGCACCTGCACTGTCTCCTCAGTGAGGAAGGGGAGAATCCTCCTGATGTTGTAGAGGAGGAATCTGCAGGAGCGTGTGACAGATGCAATGTTTGCTGAGAACGACAGTTGGTCACACCCAGATTCCTCACAGTCCGAGTTGGTATCATCAATGGTGGACAGGTCTCGGTGCGGGCAACCCTTCCCCGGGAGGAACGGTAGCTCCAAACCTGAACCAGTCCTAACTATAAACCTGAACCAGCCCTAACTATAAACCATGTTTGTTTTTTTTTAATTTGTTTTTTTTTTTAAATCAAAGAGGAAGGTCTTAATCCTACTCATAAATGTAGGAGGTTCTGGCTCCTGTTCTACTTTTAGATACTCTAGGAACCACAAGTAACCCTGGATTCTCTAAATGGGTAATTTGGAACTATAAGTTCCGTAAAAGACTCATTAGAGCAGCCTGATAATAAGAAGTTGTAGTAATCTAGTCTAGAGGTAACAAATCTTCACTCATTACTCTTCGTCATTCTTCCTTTCTCTTTGTCACTCTTATTCACTCTTATTCACTCTTCATCGCTCTTTGTTACTCTTCGTCACTCTTCATCACATTTCTTCACTCCGTTACTCTTCATCAGTCTTCGTTACTCTTCATCACTCTTCGTCACTCTTTTCACTCTTCCTTTGAAATGGTCTTTAATGCTTCTTCATCACACCTCATCTCTTTGAATCAGATCAACCTCCGTCACGCTCATATTTTTCTACACCCTTTTCATTCGGTGTCAGTTCGGTTAAATGATCCCAGTCCTGTTGTCTTGACTTCGGTGCCCTCTAACGGTGGTCTGTTCACAGGTCAGGGGTCAGGCTGCATCCTGTCATCCAGGTTGAGCCGGAGGGCGTGGCCTCTTCATCAGGATACCTGAGCAACTCTTCCAGCAGCGAATCAGCCATCAGGGCTTCTAGGCGACACCCAGCGGTGTCTCCAACTCGTTGTCTGCGATTTGAGGATGAGACAGAGACTGAGGTGGAGTCTCGTTACCTAGAGAGACAATGGCAGAGGAGACGAGGGGGGCAGCGAGGGACGGGTGTCCTGGTCTCCAAACCGAACCTGAACCAGTACGTCAGCGGTAGAACGGGGAGAGGACCGACACCTGCAGGGGGCGCAGGGCAGTGTTACTCCTGTGGGACAGTTTTAGGAGGCGGAGTCAACCTGAACCTCCGTCGACACCGATCTGCCCCTGAAGACCAAGAGCGGAGTCGGCACAGTTCCCGCCTCAACCTGCGGACTGAGCCTATCAGAGAGACCTACATTGGCTCTGTCACACCTGGTGAGACGGATGGGAGGGGGGGGAGGACTGTGCATGTTGCTAACAGCCATGTGAGGAGGAAGATCAATCAGGTGGAACTTAATGGAAACCAGATGACCATCCCTCAAGCCACACCCACTACAGACCTGCCAATCAACCCCTACCCCTATGATCCGCTGACCGCGAACACCTCCAACTGCCTCTACTCCTCGTCTCCTCCTCCTTTGCCATCAGTGATGATGTCACAGAGCATCAGGCTAAACAGCACAAAGGCAGGGCAGAACCTGGAAGAGCAGGAGCCACCTGCATCCAAGCCCCACATACAGCTCCGATCTGGGGCAGAGTTGAGGGAGAGGAGCCCCTATGTAGAAGAGGGAGGTCTGGATCTGAGGAGGAAGAACTCCTCCTCCTCCTCGGGGAGAAGCTCAGAGACAACTGGTGAGCATTTACATGTCAATACATTTACATGCATGACACATGTGCTACCTGTGAATTTAAAGAAGGCTTCCTTTAGAGCCAGAGAACATTACAAACACATCCAGTGGTTCAGTCAGAACAACAACGACCTTGTTAATGAGATAAACCGTATTCTTGTTGAGCCGAACATTACATCAGTAATGCTAAAGCTTCGTCTGTGGGATTACTGATGTAATGTTCGGCTCAACAACCTTACATATAGAACAAATTGCCTCAATGGTGATGCTATTTCCTAGTGGATTAGTGAAAGGCTCTTTTCGAGGCAATTATAGGAAACTAAGCATAAAATGGTCTGGACCTGTTGAGTCAACCCTCTATAAGTGGGTTTTTTTCAGATGTCATTGTCACATTAGTTTACTGATAAAAGCACTATTTACATGTCTAGGGATTAAACAAAGAAGGACAATTCATTTTCAGATACTTTAGAAACAGGAGGTCTTCAAAATCTAAATTTGAGTAAATAT
Organism: Anoplopoma fimbria; assembly: GCF_027596085.1. Taxonomy (NCBI): domain Eukaryota; kingdom Metazoa; phylum Chordata; class Actinopteri; order Perciformes; family Anoplopomatidae; genus Anoplopoma; species Anoplopoma fimbria. Next base: position 29,149,003 of record NC_072456.1, read on the forward strand.
TTAGTTTACAGGATATTCAACCTTTGTTTCATTATAATGCATTTTATACTTCTTTCTTTACAGGGCTTGTATAAAAGCACTAAAGTAGTCCATTAATATCGGATTGAGCATAAGTGACTTTGTACATTATCCAAGCTGTGGAGGCGCTTGGCACTGTGCCACAAGTATAAACAAAGCTTAAGTTACCATGGCAATCTAGCCATGTTAAAATGAGACACTATTGGAACATTGTTAACTCTGACTTTAGGCTCCACATAGCTTGCTAACCCACTAAGCTTACTTAGTAGTACGCCTCTCAGGTGGGACTAAAATCATTTATCCAAAAGTAGTTGACTACTGTCTGCTTCTGGTGTGGCTCTCAAGGGCCTCTGGATTCACTCATTGTTTTTCTTATGATAAGAAATTTAAACTGAAAAATGAACACACTGATATCTCGTCCTCTGATTGGTTTACAGCGGAGAGTCAAGCCCCGCCAAAATCAGGCAGCAGCAGTGATCGACAGGCTAGACAGCCAGTCAGAGCAGAGGTTCATGTTGACGACACTTCAGTTCCTGAATGGTGAGTTTAAACTCCAACTGAGTCTGCATGATGTCCTCTGCTGGAGAGACTGCTGCAATGGATACTGCACTGCATCATCTTTCCAAAGTGACATGCAACAAAATTGTTCAAACCAAGTAGGTACAAAAACTCTTATTTCAGCCCTTTAAACAAGTAACTAAAAGCATGGCCAGTGCTACAGAACAAGTACTTAGAAATACTATGAACAGGACGACATTCCAGGCATGTCCCGTTTTCAAAGAGCACCTTATACGTTTTTGGTCTAGGGTTTAGTACACAGAGAGACCATCCAACTCTGTCTTGAAATGCGTAGAGATTTTGAGACATAAGAACTAAAAGTCATTGAGATGTGAAAATAAGATTTTTAGCCTGCAGTGAAGGTGTGCAGTGACTCTATAGTAGAATGTGTGTAGTATGTTTGCAGTGACTCTGCAGTAGAATGTGTGTAGTAGAAGGTGGGCAATGACTCTGAAGTAGAAGGTGGGCAATGACTCTGAAGTAGAAGGTGGGCAATGACTCTGAAGTAGAATGTGTGTAGTAGAAATTGTGCAGTGACTGCAGTAGAAGGTGGGCAATGACTCTGCAGTAGACGGTGTGTAGTAGAAGGTATGCAGTGACTCTGAAGTAGAAGTTTTGCAGTGACTCTGCAGTAGAATGTGTGTATTAGAAATTGTGTAGTAGAATGTTTGCAGTGACTCTGAAGTAGAAGGTGTACAGTGACTCTGCAGTAGAATGTGTGTCGTAGGTGTGCAGTGACTCTGAAGTAGAAGGTGTGTAGTAGAATGTTTGCAGTGACTGAAGTAGAAGGTGTGTAGTAGAATGTTTGCAGTGAATAATTCATGATGAGACTGACATTCCATTTCTCGACTTTGGAAGCAGCAGTTTTCTACAGATTTTATTTTTATTTAACGAGTTTCTGCTGAAACTCAGAACTGATCTGATTTCTCAAGTGTAAAATGTGTAGACCCCTCTCTGTGGAACCGGGTAGAAACATTAGTTAGTAAAGTAACATGAGGTCAGTAGATGAGGCTGTATGAATTTGACACTGAATTTATAACTTACAATCAAACTGGATTTAATGTGGATCAATCACATCTGACTGATACCGAATGCACTCATTAAGTAGCAGCAACAATACAGATGGTGAACAAAGTGTTAAGTTATATTAAGTAAGTGTTTTCAAAGCCTGAACCTCTGTTTCCTTCAGCTTCATCAGCAGAGACGAACCCTCTCGTCTTTCTCTACGTCGTCTCTTCTCCAACGTCAGACTGAGCAGAACTCGACCTGGCAGCCTTGACCGCCTCAGCTCTCGGCCCCACCCCTTAGTGCCTGACCCCACCCTCCCAGATTCAAGGAAGTCCTCAGGCCTGCTGAAGAAAACACCATCCGTTCAGTCACTCGGTGTGGTGAGAAGATCGTCAATAACTATTGTTGTTGTTGTGACCACCGTTTGGCTTTCATTGAAATCCATTTGTGCTAGTCACTCGTGGGCTGACTGTGAGATTATTAGAGGCTTGTTCGACCTGTTTGTTTCCTGTCAGTCCATTAGGGGCCGCTCTTCTCCTTCTACATTGACCTGTATTCAATTGATTTTGTACAGCCCCTTACATTCCCTGTCCTTAGACCCCCACATCCTCTGTCCTTAGACCTTCACATTGGAACAGGAAAACCTCCCCTTAAAAAAAAAAAAAAAAAAAAAAAAACTAACGGGGAGAACAACGGAGGTGGGATCAAAGAAGGACAAAGGACAAACATTTAACTATTATGCAAAAGTATATATTTGAACATTAAACACAACACAATGGCAATTAAATTAATAAAAAAGTGAAATGATGCAGAGTGCAAGAATGCTTGAATAAATAGGGGAAGGTTGTAACAATTGATATACAGATCGTATGTCAATTAGAATTCAAATGTACCAGGTTATTGTATGTATGTCGAATGCAGCACTAAGGTCTAACAATACAAGTACAGAGACAAGTCCTTTGTCTGATGACATCAGAAGGTCATTGGTCATTTTCACCAGTGCTGTCTCTGTGCTATGATTCACTCTAAATCCTGACTGAAAATCTTCAAATAAACTATTTTTAAGCATAAAGTCACACAGCTGATTAGTGACTGCTTTCTGGAGGATCTTAGAGAGGAACAAAAGGTTAGATATGGTCTATAGTTAGATATAGGTCTATGGTTATCCAAAACCTCTGGATCAAGAGTGGGTTTCTCAAGAAGAGGTTTAATTACAGCTCCTTTTGAAGGACTGTGGTAAATGGCCTGTTAGTAAAGACAGATAGTATCTAGTAAAGAGGTGCTAACTAAAGTAGCATGTTTCCTATGTTGGTCACCCTCCTTCTTCAGCCCATATTTTCCTGTCTATCCAGCAGGATCCACCATTTTTACAGTTGAAGTCATCGTCAGTCGAGAGTTTTGTGTTGGAGCAGAAGAAAAAGAAGACTGATCGTTCTACTGACTACAGACCAGCTGCTGACCAGTAAAACAGTTTCATATAATTTAATTTATAATCTGTTCTGCAAATTAACTCAGATCAACCAGTCACTGCTACTGCACTGTCTGCCTGTCTAACTGTCTGTCTGTCTGTCTCTTAGGTTGCTGCAGAGATGTCTCAGTATCGAGGACGTTGGTCGTCCCTCTTCAGTCCGTTCTGTCGGTCGAGTTCTTCAGGTTTGTTCTGATGGAACGTTTCTGTTGGAGGTCAGCCGACCGAAGAGCCAAATGTATGGTTTCATTATCAGCAGGGGAAGAGGACGACCTGACTCTGGTACTGCCAATACTACTGTAAACACTACTAATACAACTAGTCATCATTAGAGAGGGAGGACCTCCAGCCTCTGGTACTGCAGAATTACAAATACTGCTGTAAATACTATTGCTCATCATTAGAGGGTGTGGACTAGCTGATACTGTGAATACTACAAATACTAATGTGTATATACTAAGCGAAGCTGCTGAGATGCTGCTTTACTCATAACCTAATTGACCACAAGCAGGGACATTTCTCTCTGTGACTTTTGCATGTGCTCTGCCTGTAGATCCGTAATAATTCTCTCCTTTGAAAGATCTGCCATATTTTGCTCCATAGCTCTTCCACTGTAGAGTCTGCAAAATCTACATGTAGATAAGAGTTTTCTCACTGATGAGTTAGCATTGGTTATCCAATGTTTCCTTCTCAGTGCTGACAATGTATGTATGGTTTCAACCACTGTGCCCTAATAGTTGGTGAATATTTTTTTAGGATGAGCATGGAAACATGCTGAGCTTTGGCATTGGTCCTTTGCTGAACCTTCCTCCATATCTTAGGAGTCTGTTTTCCAAAATTGTATCCAGCTTGTAAATGGAACTTCATCCTGAAACCTTTGGTGTGACTTTATCGAATGAAAGCCAACTCTGCTCCCAGTAGATCCTATGTCGTCAAGATGATACTCTGTGTGATTGTGGCCTCTAATCACTCAGCTTGACCAGCTTGTGCATTTCCAGAGGCCTTCAAATCCTTTCTCCAACTACTCGGCTCCAATAGAATTGTTATCAGCCTGAGAAACCAAGCCCGCTGACCCTTTGAGCCTCTCCCAGTCACAGAAGTAAATCATGAGATGGTCAATGGCATTAAATGACTCGTCAACAATGAAATTTCTCAGACTTCCAAATAAAACTGGGACCATTAAGCCAACTGTGGTTCTTTAGGAAGTCCGACACCTTCAGTCCTCTGGAAGCAGCATTGGCTTTGTATTTAGAGCCAATGTGACTGGGAAGGTCTTGAAACTTCTCTTATGGCTATGATCCCGTTTGGCAAATATGTGTAGAAATGCTTCTCCTAAATATTAATGTACTTCTAAACTGAAGTACTGTCAGTCCAAAACAAAGATTCATCAAACTGTAGTTAAAGCTCTGACTACACCATCATATCTATTTTGGCGTAGTCGTGAAATGGGTACAGACATCATAGGCATAACTCTGGCCTTACCCAATAGGAATGCAACATTAGTTGCTGTATTTTTTTCTGTAGACTGATGTAAGTATCATATCCCTCTTAACTGTCATCAGCAAAGCAATGTAGTTGGTTGTGCATGGACTTTGGCTTTATACATCTGTCCACTCTGAATGATGCCAGCAACTCAGTGTCTACCAACCACAGTTGCAGATGATTAAGAACATCCACTGGTACGGCATCATCCCATCCACAGCTTCTTCTGCAGGAGTTATTGTACATTAACTAGGCAGACAAAGTGACTGTTGCCAAAGGATCATCCACTAAGCTGGTTGTGGACATGCCCCGCTGGTGAGATTCCTTCCATCTTGAACTTGAAAGAGTCTGACTTGATACACCAAAGCAGACCTAAAGATCTTTCAAATCAACTTTTATTGTCACACATTTACAAAGCACAGCACACAGTGAAAAATCTGTGTGGGGACTTGAACTGTCGACTCTCCGGTTCTTAACCAAAGTCCACAAAGACTGAGCTGCTGCTGCAATAAATATCCAGCTCCTTTACCTCCATTGGTCATCTGGTCTGCAATTGTCTGCCCCCTATTTGAGCAAAAAAGTCAGACTTTTCTTTAGTGCATAGCTAGCGCAGCAGGACCATGTAACGGCCCCAAACAGATGTAGTCGTGAAGCTTCCTGCTGAATTGTCCTGGTCTCCAGAGAAAAGCAAAGAAAAATCTCTGTCTCTTTCTGAGACCTTCACCTGATGAAACATAGCCTGTATGTCACCCATATGTTCACAAACCTCCTCCTTGATCCAAGGAGCTTTTGCTTAGCCCCTGCAGAGTTGTTTGGTAGGAGAACATTAGGTTTCCTAAGGGCCAACTACCGGCAGTGCCTCTCATCCTGTAGTGTTGCAAAAGCGTTCATGATTTCATAAATCTGTGGTCGTGTATACATTACATTAGTCATTTAGCAGACGCTTTTATCCAAAGCGACTTACAGGAAGTGTATTCAACATAGGTATTCAAGAGAACTACTAGTCACCAGAAGTCATAAGTGCATCTCCTTTCTTAAACAAGCATCTTAAAGCATAAACCAGAGCAAAAGTATAGTGCAGGGTCAAATTACTACGAAAACAATAATTGCAACAAACTAATAAGAATAGGATAAGTGCAGTATACGAATACAGTAAGTGCAACTACGAATGCAATAAGTGCTACGAGGAAGGCTCAGGGTACATTACATTTACATTGCAGTCATTTAGCAGACGCTTTTATCCAAAGCGACTTACAATCAGTAGTATATAACATATCATTCACCCATTCACACACTGATGACAGGCTACCATGCAAGGTGCCACCATCAGACTCTAACTAACATTCATCATCCAGTCCACACCGATGGCAAACCTTCGGGAGCAACTTGGGGTTAAGTGTCTTGCCCAAGGACACATCGACTGCCGAAGCCGGGTATCGAACCAGTAGTAGTTCTTGAAGAGGTGAGTTTTCAGCCTGCGCCGAAAGATGGGCAGCGACTCTGCTGTCCTGACATCAGTGGGGAGTTCATTCCACCACTGAGGGGCCAGGACAGAAAAAAGCTGTGACCGGGTGGATCGGCCGCAGGGACCTCTGAGCGACGGGGCAACCAATTGCCCCGAGGCCGCAGAGCGAAGTGGTCGGGCAGGGGTGTAGGGCTTGACCAAGGCCTGGAGATAGGAAGGAGCTGTTCCTTTCACTACCCTGTAGGCTAGCACCAGAGTCTTAAACTGGATGCGAGCTCTTACAGGGAGCCAGTGTAGAGAACGGAGAAGGGAAGTTGTGTGGGAGAACTTGGGACGATTGAACACCAGGCGTGCTGCTGCTTTCTGGACAAGCTCCAGAGGTCTGATGGCCGACGCCGGGGCTCCGGCAAGTAGTGAGTTGCAGTAGTCCAGGCGGGAGATGACCAGAGCCTGGATGAGCACCTGCGCCGTCTCCTCAGTGAGGAAGGGGCGAATCCTCCTGATGTTGTAGAGGAGGAATCTGCAGGAGCGTGTGACAGATGCAATGTTTGCTGAGAGCGACAGTTGGTCGTCCAGGGTCACACCCAGATTCCTCACAGTCCGAGTTGGCGTCACCATGGCATCATCAATGGTGATGGACAGGTCTCAGCGGGGCAACCCTTCCCCGGGAGGAACAGTAGCTCGGTTCTGTCCAGGTTGAGCTTCAGGTGGTGTGTCGCCATCCACTTCGAGATGTCAGCCAAGCACGCAGCAATGCGTGCCTCCACTTGGGTGTCACCGGGAGGAAATGACAAGACCAGCTGGGTGTCATCGGCATAACAATGGTAAGAGAAGTCATGCGAGCGAATAACAGAACCCAGAGATGTTGTGTAGAGCGAGAAGAGAAGGGGGCCCAGAACTGAACCTTGTGGAACCCCCGTAGTCAGCATGCGTGGTTCCGACACGGCCCCCCTCCATGTCACCTGGTAGGATCGACCTGTCAGGTAGGATGCAAACAGGGAGAGTGCAGACCCTGAGACGCCCATCCCCTCGAGGGTGGAGAGGAGGATCTGGTGGTTCACCGTGTCAAACGCCGCTGACAGGTCCAGGAGAATCAGGACAGAGGAGAGAGAGTTCGCTCTCGCGGCGTGAAGCGACTCTGTCACCGCAAGGAGGGCCGTCTCTGACGAGTGACCCACCTTGAACCCGGACTGGTGGGGGTCCAAGAGGTTGTTCTGGTGGAGGTAGGAAGACGGTTGTTTAGAGACAGTGCGTTCAAGTGTTTTGGGTAGAAGAGAAACCAGTCTGAAGTTCTTGACATCAGAGGGGTCAAGTGATGGTTTTTATAGACAACTCTTTGTCCTCTGAGGACTTTTAATTAAAGTTGTGGTTTTACTGATCATGCGGCCTGATCTCCAACTTAGACACAGACTGAATTCACCACAGCAGGAGAAGCTCTTTGTCAAAGTTGCTGCCAGTCCATTTGAAGAAACATTGATGAGGCCATCCAAACACTGTATTTGTAACGTTCTCCACAGCTGTTGACAATCTCCCTGGTTCCTATATCATGGGAGTGTTGAGTCCTATCAACATGAAAATGGTAAATTGACCTTGTACTTGGATAGTGCCTTTCTAGTACTCTGACAACTCAAAGCGCTTTTACACTACATGTCATCATTCACCCATTCATATAATGCAAGGTGCCACCTGCCCATAAGGACTAACATTCACCCAATATTCATTCACTGTAGGCAGTTTAATTTTCTTTTTAGTGTTTACGTTCATTTCCCTCAAGACCAGACGCCTCCATCCCAAATAAAGAGTGCGTTGGAATAACCTTCTCCTGTCCCATAGTTTTCAAGATAAAATTAGCCATTGAGATGCTCCAAAAAGAATGTAGCTGAACTTCCAGCATCCAAAACTGTATAGGTCTATATGACCATTTATTTTAGTGAACTCGACCTGAACCCCAATCATGGAGAGAATACAGCAATCCTCTCTGGCCTCTTGACTGAAAAGTTGATGGTTTAACTCCAGGCAGCTCATTTGTTTGTTCTGACTCCACATTTGCCTTCTTGATACGAAGCACAGTGGGATGTTGTTGATCACAAACTTCTCAGGTCAAGTGTTTATTTCAGTCCCTTCTTGTGTTCATTACATAAGCAGCCCAAAATGTGCTTCTCCTTTAGAAAGTGGAACTTGTCTCTGTAAGTTTTGTTTCTTTTCCTTGAATTGTTGACATTTCTTCAAAAGGTGAGCTCATCAACAGCAATGACGGTACAAGGTACAAGTTCTCCTGTGGCTTTAGCTATTTGTTATATTTCCAACAGAATCCATCGGTGTAACTTTACTGGCAAAACTTCTTCCTTTTACTCTGTTCTTTGACTGTGGCTTAAACTTGATGAAAAGTTTTAAACCACCTGTATTTTGTGATGCATCATGTCTCCAAAGATCAATTTAGAATGGATTCTCATATGCCTCTCAAGAAATTCCACTATGCCAATGAAATGAGCCCCGTGGTCGGAAGTTTCCATAATGTTATGAGCGATGGCTCTCCATCATTCATTGAGCTTGAAGGTTCATTTAGAAACAACAGTTCTCATATTGGTTGACATATCCAACTCCTGCATGTAATAAAGCTCTTACATTACGAAATCCGCTCAGGAGGTAAGCGTAGGTTTTGGGCTGTAACATCCTCAGACTTTAATAGTGTTGGCCATGCTAAAGCCTTTTCTATATAGGCAGCAGCAATCGTGTACCCAAAATGTTCTTGCAGTAGACCCTTTGCCACGTTCAGAAGCCATGTGCTGACAGCTATGAATCACTCTGTCCTCTTGTAAACTGCTCAGAGTAGCACAAGCAGGCGCTTTTGCTATCATTGTCGTTCACTCCTTGATCAGATCTCCTGTACAATAAATTAATATAATATTATAGGAATGTCTTTTGTTGGCAGGGACAGTAAATGTTGCTGATGAACCAGGGACAACATCTCCAGATGGAATTAAAGTTTGTCGATGATTTATAGGTTGCCTTTTAGGGTTAAATGTTTTTTGTTGATGTGTGTATTAGCATGTTGTTTTAATGCACCTAAACATTGTCCATTAGAACTTAGCTATAATGTCATCAAATATTTTGACACATTTTAATTGGAATTTGGAATCTTTCTGTATCTTTTAATTGCATTTCGACTTTTTGGAGCTTTTTCGGTTAGTTCAGTTACTGCCGTTTTGAAACTCCCTGATGCTGTAATACCAAGGTTGCTCTAACTCATACTACCTTCAATGGTTATTTATGGTGAACTGGTATTTGTTCTCCATGACGTTAGTGTTCTTCACATTTACTACCAGGCCCAGTTGTGACAAAACTTTTTATCCAGATCTGATTACTCTGGATCTTCAGAATCAGTCAAGTGTTTCCTAAACATGTTCTGTGGTTTATTGATGATACTAATACTCCATTAACATTGCATTGATACTGTGTAATGGTACTGTGTAAACAGTATGTTAACAGTATAATAACATGTACTGTAGGTGTGTATGTGGAGGACATGGTGGACAGCAGCACTAAGAAGTTGTATGCTGGCCTGCTGGCGGTTGGAGATGAGATTCTGGAGGTGAATGGGGAGAAGGTAGCCTGTCTCAGTCTGGACCAGGTGACCCACCTGCTGACCCAGAGCACCTCTGCCACCATCCGGGTGCTCCGGTACCGGCGGAAGCATGTTGCAACAAAATAAAGAGAAGACATCACACTTATGTATTTAAAGGACACTGTGCTGAACCTGTTCTCAGTTTCTCAGGATGTTTGAACATTTCTGTTTTGTTTTACTTTCTCTTCAGACCTGCAATCAGGTTTAATAGAAATATTAAAAGATTTGAACTGATGTTTTTTTTAAACGAAGGAAGAGTGTTGTACTGGATATTTATATACACATTTACAGTATTTAAACCTCTGCAGTATCTCTGTACAGTTCACGTGTATTTTTATGTTTGTTTATATTTTCTGACTAATTAAAAAAACAGCAGCTCCCTTTCTCCTGTGAAATCGTTGAGGTGGAGAGGATGAGACACTTTTAATATTGTGTTTTTGTTTAATAATGGTTGCTCTACATATTTAAAGGAACTTTTGAACATGTTTGTTTTAAAGTTGCCTGTATGTGTTTACATGTATTGATCTGTGGAAGAGAGACTTTTCAATTATAGAAAATTAACTTCTCCCTTAAAACTCATATTCCCTGAAAAACCCTAAGAACACGAACCAATCTATGAAGTATTTCAGAATAAAAATATTTAGAATGAAAACAAAGACACTAAAGCTACAAGATAAAATAATTAAATCCTGTGCCTTCATTTCTAAGTATTTATAGGCAGCATATGAACAATTAATGATCTATTCATAATACACTTTAATGTACTTGTGATCAGACATCTGAAGGTCACTATTACAACCCCCTTTCTATGAAACATCAGTAACCCTTAAATCTGCTTACAAATACAATTTATTATATTATATTATAAAGCATCCATTATTTATATATTGCTGATAAATGATAATATACATGAAGACATTTCTTCATTTCAAACAAGCAGCAAATATTTGAAAGATCACAGTGTGCTTTTATTTTCTGTATCAGTTTATTGAAATAAAATACAACTTCACTGCACCAAGCTGCTGATATCCAGAAAAAAAAATTAATTAAGACAGAAAGATGATGTTTTTATTCACCAATCAATAACATATTTTTAAAACAGTAACTTCAAACTAGATTTCTTTTATTCAGCAGTAATTCACTCATTGATCTGTTCTGCTGGTCCGATTCCAGATGTGACAACAAAATATGGCATGGTTATTATTATTATATTTATTATTATTACTAATTTAAGTCTCTGTTTCAGAAGCACAGTTCTAAAAAACATGGATGGAGTTATTTCTCAATAAGTAGCATAAGAAGAACCTGAAAAACGTTCTCTTTCATTTGTGAAAATCTATCGAATAAATATACTAAAAATAATTCATAATCAAATATGAAATCTAAAAGGAAATACAGAAATACTGAATAATGTAGTGAAATTATAGGACGGCTTTATGAAGAGTTAAAACAGATAACACTGAATTACAGATATTAGGCGCCACAGGTAAATGTGTTTATAATCTCTCTATTTGAGAGTATCTGAGTTTTATTTTCAGAGTTCTGAACACTATGTTTGATTTCATCAAAATATCAACAGGAAACCGACGTGAGATTTCAGCGGCACGCGTACCGTTAATCTGATGGGTTGGGACAATGTGTAGAAAGTCTCGTTCAATTGATATCAAACAGGAAGAAACAAAATATAGTAAAATATGCCATTAAACATAAAAAAAAGATTCAGTCAGTAAAACAAAAACACACAAAATGTAAACACAAATAGGAAGTTTTAGTGTTTTTACATTGTTTTCGAACAAACTCCAACCTCAGACTGATCAAACAGAGTTAAACTGAAGTTTAACCAAGACTGAAGTGATTTAATAAAGAACTAAACCTGATATAAACTGAATTTAAACTAGGATTAAACCTGAGTTAACACGAGTCAAACCAGGATAAAATCGAGTTGAGTTGAATAGAGTTAAAAATGTTATTCAAGTTTAGAGTTATACTTGGTGTAAATAGAGAACACTTCTGCATAAACGTGTGTTAATAGTGAGGTTTAAGCAAATATGCTTTTATTTGGGAAGTACAGAGAAAACTACTGGATCAACGAGACTTGGATTATACTGCACGAGTTGTGTGAGAGTTTCTAAGCGGATGTTTTATATAGTTTTCCTACGGTCAAACATGGGCCCCATTTACTATAATCCATCAAGAACTTGCTCAGTTTATTGATTCTTTCTTCACTATGGAGGCAAAGATGATTTTCCTCATGAATTCAGGGCAACACAGGGTGAGTTACCTATATACAAATGGTCATTTTAAGTATTTCTATAAATTGAAGGTTTAAACTTGGATTCAAGAATTGTTAAAGTGGAGAAACTATTGAGTTAAACTGGAGTTAAACTGGAGTTAAGATGGAGTTAAAGTTGAGTTAAGTTAGAGTTAAAGTTGAGTTAAGCTAGAGTTAAACTGAAGTTAAACTGGAGTTAAACTAAAGTAAAGATGGAATTAAGAATTGAGTTAAACTTGAGTTAAACTAAAATTAAACTGAGTTAAACTAGAGTTAAATTGGAGTTAAACTAGGTTCAAACTAGTTATACTGAAGTTAAACTGGAGTTAAAGTTGAGCTAAAATGGAGTAAGAGTTGAGTTAAACTAGAGTTTAACTGGAGTTAAGATAGAGTTAAACTTGAGTTAAACTAGAATTAAACTGAGTTAAACTAGTTAAACTAAATGTAAACGAATTAACTGGAGTTAAACTAAAGTTAAATTGGAGTTAAACTAAAATTAACTCGAGTAAAACTAGGGTTAAACTAGCGTTAAACTAGAGTTAAACTGGAGTTGAACTGGAATTAAACTGAGTTAAACTGGATTATAACGGGAGTTAAACTGATGTTAAATTAGAATTAAAATGGCGTTAAACTGGAGTCAAACTAGGGTTAAAACATAGTGGAGTTAAACAGGTGTCAAAGTTACTAAAGTCAGAGTTAATCTGGGATTTTACTTTTATGGTTAATTTCAGCCCTTTAAATACAACAAACATGAAACATTAAAACACATTAGCATGTTTCCACCTGGTTTGACCTTTGCGACGATTTTAACAGTCAAACACTCAAGAACCAAAGTGCCTTTTAAGTCCAACTCAGCAGAAAGAGAACGTCCAGTAAAATCTGGAAGAGTCCAATAGAGTCCAAGAAAGTCCTGCAAAGTCTTGTAAACACAGTGCGGTCCACTAAAGTCTGTCTGTGAGTCCAGTAAAGTCCTTAAGAGTTCAGTAGAGTCCAGGAGAGTCCAGTAAAGCCCATGAGAATTTAAATAAGATCAGTAGAGTCCAGTAAAGTTCAGTAGAGCTCAGTAGACACAGATTTAAGAAGAGTTCTGTCCTGACCGGAGGAGGAATCAATCACAGGATGATTAAGAGGAGGATGACCACGAAGAGGATTGTGAGCAACACGCCGATAGCACACCACTGACGACGATCTGTGGAAAGACAGACTGTTAGTGACATTATAGACTCATTACTACTGGATATTATTTAAATAAACTCATTATAGACTCATCACTACTGAATATAACTTAAATAAACTCATTATAGACTCATTACTACTGGATATTATTTAAATAAACTCATTATAAACTCATCACTACTGAATATAACTTAAATAAACTCATTATAGACTCATCACTACTGGATATTATTTAAATAAACTCATTATAGAATCATCACTACTGGATATTATTTAAATAAACTCATTATAGACTCATCACTACTGGAATAAACTCATTATAGAATCATCACTACTGGATATTATTTAAATAAACTCATTATAGAATCATCACTACTGGATATTATTTAAATAAACTCATTATAGACTCATCACTACTGGATATTATTTAAATAAACTCATTATAGAATCATCACTACTGGATATTATTTAAATAAACTCATTATAGACTCATCACTACTGAATATTATTTGAATAAACTCATTATAGAATCATCACTACTGGATATTATTTAAATAAACTCATTATAGACTCATCACTACTGAATATTATTTGAATAAACTCATTATAGAATCATCACTACTGGATATTATTTAAACCACTGACAACATGTTACGTGTTTACATTGATAACTAAGTCTATAACTAATGACAACTAACTAAAACCAGCGCTGACGGCCTGCAGAGAGAAGACTTATCCACTCACTAACCCATTCTACAAGTATTACCATCAGTGAAACTAAATGTACTTATTGATAACTCATGAATTATTCTTTTGTAGTGTTTCGGCCACAGCTCCAGCAGAAACACTGACTGTTGTGAGACAGTTTACCGCTGGTCATGTGAGACACTTTGGCCAGTTTCTTCATGACGTTGTCCAGTCTGGACTGAGTGTTGTCCACCTCATGAGTGAAGTCATCCAACATCCTACAGGAGAAACACAGAGACTCAACCAATCAGAGAAAATCCTGCAGAGGCCTCCCAGTCAGCAATTTCCTTTTATAAATTCTTAATTAACTTGGAAATGTGCTCCTGTGGATCAGCCTCATATTTGTCTGCTGATCAGTGGTTCTAAATCACAGCGGGTACCAGAATAACGGCGACTCATTCTTCCTTTAACATAGTCGTGGCAGTGCATCCGTCATGCAGCATTACGAGTGTCACAGTAAAACAGTGTTTCCAGTTAGCATACTGGTGGTGATGGAACTGCATACAATAAATCTGTCCCTATTGAATTAACCCTAAAATAAATACATCTGCGCTCAAGCATCGATTTTACTCACAAAAACTTTATGAAACTAAGATCATACTCATGCTAATATATATAAAAATGAAAACAAGTTATTTTGGATTTCTACAACAGTAGAAATGTCCCGTCAGCGGCTCCTCTCTGCTGCAGACAGCGCTGAAGGAATACTAAGCAGACTTTGGTTTGAGTTGGTTTATATCTTTACAAATAAAAGGTGCTTGTCCAATAGTTACTGCTCATGAACACAAATAACACTGCTGGTTTGAATGTTTGTGATAAAGTGGACTAAACGTAACTTATGTTAAGTGAAATTAAATCGTCACGTTTTATAATTCCTCTCAATTTTTGTTGTTTATTTGGTTGTCCCACACCTCATGTTGTTGTTGTCCCTCACCTCCTGTTGTTGTCCCTCACCTCATGTTGTTGTTGTCCCTCACCTCCTGTTGTTGTTGTCCCTCACCTCCTGTTGTTGTTTGTCCCTCACCTCCTGTTGTTGTTTGTCCCTCACCTCCTGTTGTTGTTGTCCCTCACCTCCTGTTGTTGTTGTCCCTCACCTCCTGTTGTTGTTTGTCCCTCACCTCCTGTTGTTGTTTGTCCCTCACCTCCTGTTGTTGTCCCTCACCTCCTGTTGTTGTTGTCCCTCACCTCCTGTTGTTGTTTGTCCCTCACCTCCTGTTGTTGTTTGTCCCTCACCTCCTGTTGTTGTTGTCCCTCACCTCCTGTTGTTGTTTGTCCCTCACCTCCTGTTGTTGTCCCTCACCTCCTGTTGTTGTTTGTCCCTCACCTCCTGTTGTTGTTTGTCCCTCACCTCCTGTTGTTGTCCCTCACCTCCTGTTGTTGTTTGTCCCTCACCTCCTGTTGTTGTTTGTCCCTCACCTCCTGTTGTTGTTTGTCCCTCACCTCCTGTTGTTTGTCCCTCACCTCCTGTTGTTGTTTGTCCCTCACCTCCTGTTGTTGTTGTCCCTCACCTCCTGTTGTTGTTTGTCCCTCACCTCCTGTTGTTGTTTGTCCCTCACCTCCTGTTGTTGTTTGTCCCTCACCTCCTGTTGTTGTTTGTCCCTCACCTCCTGTTGTTGTTTGTCCCTCACCTCCTGTTGTTGTTTGTCCCTCACCTCCTGTTGTTGTTTGTCCCTCACCTCCTGTTGTTGTTTGTCCCTCACCTCCTGTTGTTGTTTGTGCCTCACCTCCTGTTGTTTGTGCCTCACCTCCTGTTGTTTGTGCCTCACCTCCTGTTGTTTGTGCCTCACCTCAAAAGAGGAGAACCCTCTCAGTGATACTAATGAATTTAAACGGAGAGGAGAACCCTCTAGGGGATAATGAATCTGAAAGTTCTTACACAGCCTGTTCATCCAGCTCCATGCCGATCCTCTCAGACATGTTCTTCAGGACTCCGATGGTTCCCGACACAAGCTCCAGCTGTTCGTCCTGCTGCTCCGCCATCAGCTGATACAAACACACATCAATCCACCGGTGACATGTCATTTACATCACAGGACACAAAACATTCTGATGTTGCTCCACATGTCAGCGCTCTGATAGAGGCTGTTTTATTGGTCGGTGTTACTGTACCTGCTGCTGGCCCTGCTGCTCATCTATAAACTGAGAGTTGGCGTTCTGCAGTTGGCGGTCCAGTCGGCCGTATTTATCAGGACCGGGCTGCCAGATCGGACCCTGAGCACCACGTTCACCGAGTAGAGCCTGGATATCACGGCAACAACAAAAAAATGACTGTCAGGCGTTTTTCCATCAGCAGGAACGTCCAACCAGGGACTTCCCATATCTTCAGTTTAACCTCCAGAACCCTAGAGTACTCTTATCATTACCTCCTCCCAAACCCCCACGCTGTCTTCAAGGGGTTTCCAGGTGGTTTGTATCTTTTATCTTTATCTTTTGAAGGGCTTGAAGATGGCGAGGCGTGCAGACGCAGCGGCTCGGTGCTCTCGGTCAAACAGCAGCATTTTGATTATTTTTGTTTATTTATGTATGTTAAGTTTATTGTCTCAAGCACTCAGTACACGTCTAAACTATGGACGGACAGAACTGCTAAAAATTAGAAACCAGTCTAAGAATTACACCTCCGAAAGCCTGGACTATATCCCAACGTAGATCCTGCATCCTGAGGAGCCCAGTGGAATAATCATCATACCTGCGAGGCGTCGGAGGCGGTGCAAGGAAAGGAAGCAGAAGCGGGGAAAGAGAGCTGGCCTACGAGCTAGACTATGAGCCAACCCACACAGACCATCAATACCGAGTCTCTTCCTCACAAACTCCAGGTCACTCGTCAACAAAATGGACGAAATAAGACTGAGGATTACTTCGCACCGCATGGATAGCTGTGTGATGATCATCACAGAGACCTGGCTGAACAGCGCCAGAAGGCCGCTGTGTTTACCGAGCAGACAGGACAGCTGACTCCGGGAAGAGCAAAGGTGGAGGAGTGTGAATATATGTAAACAATGACTGGTGCACATCTACAGATGCTAAGTTAGCCCTGGAGGAGCTGCATGACGCCATCAACAGCCAGCTGAATGCACACCCAGAGGGAGCTGTGATCATAGCAGGAGACTTTAATCACACAAACTTAAAGACTATAATGCCCAAACTGCACAAAAATGTAAGAATTCCAACCAGAGACAAGAACATTCTTGATCAGGTTTACACAAACGTCCCAGACGCATATAAAACCGCACCATCCCCCCACCTTGGCCTATCAGACCACATCTCACTGGAAATGACCCCATCCTATAGACCTCTAATCTGCAGAACAAGACCAACTGTTAAAACTGTCCAAGTCTGGAGGAAGAGTCCACTTCACTGCTGCAGGACTGTTTTGAAAACACAGACTGGGAGTTGTTTGCACAGAGCTCAGACCTGGAGGAATACAGCTCAACTGTCTTGGCTTACATAGCCTTCTGTACTGAGACCGTGCTTACCACCAAAACCATTAAGGTGTTCCCAAACCAGAAACCATGGCTGGACAGGAATGTACGGCCTCAGCTCAGAACACGAGATGCTGCCTACAGGTCAGGAGACAGCCTGGCTTACAGTAATGCCCGCAGAGAACCAAAGAAGGGCACTAGAGAAGCCAAGAGCAGATACCAGCAGTGTATCGAGGGGCATTTTGAAAACAACGACCCTCGCAGCATGTGGAGAGGCATTAAAGTCTTAACAGACTACAAAAACAGCACCTCACAGACCAGCCATGACGCCACGCTTCCTGATGTCCTGAACCAGTTCTTTGCTGCTTTGACAACCACACCAGCAGAGTGAGAACTAAGACAACACCACCAAGGGAGGAGCCTGTACTCGTCCTACAGCGCCACCAGGTGAGATCCACTCTGATGAAGATTGACATCACCAAAGCAGCAGGACCAGACAGGTATCAGACCACACACTGAAGTCATGTGCCGACCAACTAGCAGAGGTGTTAACCAACATCTTCAACCTCTCACTGCAACAGTCTGTGGTCCCAACATGCCTCAAATCCACTACCATTACCCCCGTGCCCAAAAAACCAACAGTCAGAGGTCTCAATGACTATCGCCCAATAGCCCTGACACCAATAGTGATGAAGTGCTTTGAGAGACTTGTACTATCACACATCAAGGCCAACATCCCCACCGATCTGGACAGCCACCAGTTTACCTACCGGGGGAACAGATCTACGGAGGATGCTGTCTCAATAGCACTTCATACATCCTGTCCCATCTGGAGCATCCAAACACCTATGCCAGGATTCTATTTGTAGATTTCAGCTCCGCTTTCAACACAATAGTCCCCCAAAATCTGATAAGCAAACTCAATAACCTTGGATTACCCACAACACCCTGCTCATGGATTATGGACTTCCTCACAAACAGACCACAAACTGTCAGAATGGGCAACCGCACATCCTCCACCCTCATCCTCCACCCTCATCCTCATCCTGAACACAGGAGCAGGGCTGTGTGCTCAGTCCTGCCCTTTTCACCCTTTACTGCACACCCATCCACTCCTCTGACACTATAGTGAAGTTCACTGATGACACCACTATAGTAGGACTGATATCAACGAGGAGGCGCTCTACAGAGAGGAGGTACAACATCTGGTGGAGTGGTGTACTGACAATAACCTGCTCCTTAACACTATAAAAACCAGAGAGATCATCGTGGATTTCAGGAGAACCAGGAAGACCACACCTCCCCCTCTCCACATAAACGGTGAGGAGGTGGAGAGTGTAAGTGAATCCACATCACAAAGGATCTGACATGGGCCCTTAGCACCTCCCACCTGGTGAAGAAAGCCCAACAGAGGCTCTTCTTCTTGAGGAAACTCAAAGAAACCAAACTCCCCTCTCAGCTCCTGGTCAACTTCTACAGGAGCACCATAGAGTCAATCCTCTGCCACTGCGCCACCCTGTGGTACACCAGCTGCACAGCAGACAACCGGAGAGACCCGGGTAGTCAAAACAGCGCAGAGGATCGTAGGAACCAAACTCCCGACTCTGGACACGGTTTATGTCGTCTACACAAGAAGGCTAGCAACATCAGCAAGGACCCAACCCACCCAGGACACAGTCTGTTTGTGACTGCCATCGGGGAGAAGGTACAGAACATTAACAACTCACACAGACTGAGGAACAGCTTCTCCCCCAGAGCTGTGGCCTCCATCTTTTAATGGGTTTGGGGTGAAGGCATCTTTTGTGTCTTTTAAGAGATTAAGATGGAGGGATGTCAAGGTATCCTATAGATTTTGTTGGATCGTAATCCCAGCCCTACTTTGTATTAATTAGTGAACAGATCAGCGAACCAGTTCCAGGGTTCCTGTCGGGCTCCCAGCTTGGCCTAAGCATCTGTATTTTGAAGTTGTTGTTTTTTTACACAGAACTATGGACCTCCTTCAAGAAATGCTTCACATTGGTGAGTGTCTGTGTGAGCAGAGAGGTGGACCTTCAGTGGAGCTGTCACTCAAAGTGGTCCCACCCTCAATCATGCCGAACAAGAAGCCTTAAGATAATTCAGACGGGGAGTTCATGAACAGTTGTCATTATCGGGGATTTTAGCTAGAGACACAAAAAGTGTTTGTACCGGGCTTTACACACGTTTGTTTCTGCTGTAAAGTTTCTGCTTTCTGTGAAGGTCAAGCTTTCCACCTGCTGATTAAGGTGAAGGTCGTTAGGCCCAGAAGATGGCGGCAACTTTGGCTTAGGCTCCCTTAAGGTAGGCTGATCTTTACGGTGGATGAGCTATTGTCATTTAAGTAACAAGCAGCTCCTCTTAGCACCCCCCTAAAATAAAATAACACACCTGAGGTCAGGCAGGGTCTGACACGCGTGTTCATTACCTGTGTGTTCTTTCTGTCCACTGATGCAGCAGTTGGACTCGACATCTGTTCTTTCATTTCCTTCAAGAGAGAAATCAGATCAATCAATTCTTCAGATACAATTCATCCAAACACATTGATTAGAATCAAATCAGCCAATAGCGACTCTGCTTTAAGAGTACCTACTTCACAGCTGTTTTCATGTCCACTGAGTGGCTGCAGCTTCTGAGATTGATGTTTTATGTCAATGTGAGATGGAACAAACCTGCAGTGACCCCTCACCTGAGCTCTTTTCATAACTTGACCTCACTACAGACAGGTGAGTTGAAACTTTAAGAGAAGCATACCTTGACAGTCTGTCTGGTGCTGGTGATGAAAGCTTTCCTCTTTGACAGCTCCGCTGCATCCAGGTTGAACTTCTTTGGGTTGGACTCGACAATGCGTTCCCTGAGAGTTAAGAAGCATGTTTATCTGAAAAGGTTCACCCTTTAAACGTCTGAGCTCACTAAAAACACCTCACTGTTTAAAGGATATTGATGGTCTCGTCTAGGTCCTCCAGGTCCCACTCGATGGAGCGCAGACTATTCCTCAGCTCATTGGTTGTCCAGTCCATTTCCTCCTTGGAGGCTCCGCCCCCCTCCTGCAACAGCTCGCTCCATCTGTGATGGAGACTCTGTGCTGCGTTCACTGCCTTCTGTACCTCACTGTAACAAACAAACTTCATGACTCATCTGTGATGGAGACTCTGTGCTGACCTAACATAAAATAGACTATGACAGAGTGAAATAGACGATGATGTAGTGAAATAGACTATGACAGAGTGAAATAGACTATGACAGAGTGAAATAGACTATGACAGAGTGAAATAGAATATGACAGAGTGAAATAGAATATGACAGAGTGAAATAGAATATGACAGAGTGAAATAGACTATGACAGAGTGAAATAGACTATGATGTAGTGAAATAGACTATGACAGAGTGAAATAGACTATGATGTAGTGAAATAGACTATGACAGAGTGAAATAGACTATGATGTAGTGAAATAGACTATGATGTAGTGAAATAGACTATGACAGAGTGAAATAGACTATGATGTAGTGAAATAGACTGACAGAGTGAAATAGACTACGACAGGGTGAAATAGACTATGATGTAGTGAAATAGACTATGACAGAGTGAAATAGACTATGATGTAGTGAAATAGACTATGACAGAGTGAAATAGACTATGATGTAGTGAAATAGACTATGACAGAGTGAAATAGACTATGATGTAGTGAAATAGACTATGATGTAGTGAAATAGACTATGACAGAGTGAAATAGACTATGACAGAGTGAAATGTATGTGAAATAGACTATGACAGAGTGAAATAGACTATGATGTAGTGAAATAGAAATGTAGACTATGACAGAGTGAAATAGACTGAAATAGACTATGATGTAGTGAAATAGACTATGACAGACTATGATGTAGTGAAATAGACTATGATGTAGTGAAATAGACTATGACAGAGTGAAATAGACTATGATGTAGTGAAATAGACTATGACAGAGTGAAATAGACTATGACAGAGTGAAATAGACTATGATGTAGTGAAATAGACTATGATGTAGTGAAATAGACTATGACAGAGTGAAATAGACTATGACAGAGTGAAATAGACTATGATGTAGTGAAATAGACTATGACAGAGTGAAATAGACTATGATGTAGTGAAATAGACTATGATGTAGTGAAATAGACTATGATGTAGTGAAATAGACTATGATGTAGTGAAATAGACTATGATGTAGAGTGAAATAGACTATGATGTAGTGAAATAGACTATGACAGAGTGAAATAGACTATGACAGAGTGAAATAGACTATGATGTAGTGAAATAGACTATGACAGAGTGAAATAGACTATGATGTAGTGAAATAGACTATGACAGAGTGAAATAGACTATGATGTGAAATAGACTACGACAGAGTGAAATAGACTATGATGTAGTGAAATAGACTATGACAGAGTGAAATAGACTATGATGTAGTGAAATAGACTATGACAGAGTGAAATAGACTATGATGTAGTGAAATAGACTACGACAGGGTGAAATAGACTATGATGTAGTGAAATAGACTATGACAAACACCACATCTGCCTTTTGTCAACAATCCCCCGTCAAGTTATTTGAATCAGTATCTGTGCTTCTCTTCCAGAAACAGTTTACTATAATGTACAACATAGATTAAAACATCTGAATTATATAATATATATAATATATATTACATATTATATATTATATATATATATAATATAATATATATATATATTCTATTTACATATATATATAACTTCCTTTACATTCATAAATGAACATGAACATATTTTATATTTTAAATAGAATTAACAGAACATATAACTATAACTGTGATGTATTGATTTTATATTGATAATGAACAGCTAATAAAGAGTCAGTGACTTTGTGCTAACATCATAGCAACATGCTAACAGGCTCAGTCACTCACACTGGAAGCTAACGTTAGCTTAGCGTTAGCATAGCGGCTCAAGTGCCTGATTTTAGGTCCCAAAGTTAATCTGTGAATCTGAATCTTGTGAAATCATTGATCGATTATCTATCAGGACTCCACAGGCCAGTGCCAGTACCAGTGCTAGTGCTAGTACCAGTGCTAGTGCCAGTGCTAGTACCAGTGCCAGTGCCAGTGCTAGTGCTAGTACCAGTGCTAGTGCTAGTGCCAGTACCAGTGCTGGTACCAGTGCTGGTGCCAGTGCTGGTGCTAGTGCCAGTACCAGTGCTAGTGCCAGTACCAGTGCTAGTGCTAGTGCCAGTGCTAGTACCAGTGCCAGTGCTAGTGCCAGTGCTAGTACCAGTACCAGTGCTAGTGCCTGTGCTAGTGCCAGTGCTGTGCCGGTGCCGGTGCTGGTACCGGTGCCAGTGCTGGTACCAGTGCCGGTGCTGTGCCAGTGCTGGTGCCAGTGCTGGTGCCGGTGCTGGTGCCGGTGCTGCCGGTGCTGTGCCAGTGCTGGTGCCGGTGCTGGTGCTGGTGCTGGTGCCGGTGCCAGTGCCGGTGCTGGTACCGGTGCTGGTGCCAGTGCTGGTACCGGTGCTGGTGCCGGTGCTGGTACCGGTGCTAGTACCAGTGCTGGTGCTGCTGCTGGTGCCGGTGCTGGTGCCAGTGCTGGTGCTGGTGCCGGTGCTGGTACCAGTGCTGGTGCTGGTGCTGGTACCGGTGCTGGTGCCGGTGCTGGTGCTGGTGCCAGTGCTGGTACCGGTGCTGGTGCTGGTGCTGGTACCAGTGCTGGTGCCGGTGCTGGTGCCGGTGCTGGTGCCGGTGCTGGTGCCAGTGCTGGTACCGGTGCTGGTGCCGGTGCTGGTACCGGTGCTGGTGCCAGTGCTGGTGCCAGTGCTGGTGCCGGTGCCAGTGCTAGTGCCAGTGCTAGTACCAGTGCTAGTGCCAGTGCTAGTACCAGTGCTAGTGCCAGTGCTAGTACCAGTGC